>NW_015163620.1:107197-115131 GCF_001447785.1 Gekko japonicus
GGAAAGTGTTCCATCCCCCTAGTCGTTTTAATTGCCCTTTTTTGCATCTTTTCCAATGCAATATCTTTTTTGAGGTGCGGTGACCAGTTCTGTATTCTATGCAGTATTCCAAAGGAGGCCGCACCATAGATTTATACAGGGGCATTATGATACTGGATGATTTGTTTTCAGTTCCCTCTCTAATAATCCCCAGCACAGCATTTGCCTTTTTTTATTGCAGTCACACACTGAGTTGACATTTTCAGTGAGTTATCTAGCATGACTCCAAGATATTTCTCCTGGTCAGTTACTGCCAGTTCAGACCCCATCAATGTGTATTTATAGTTGTGATTTTTTGCTCCAATGTGCACTTGCCTATGTTGAACCTCATTTGTCCACTCGTCTAGCCTCGACAGATCCCTCTGAAGCGCCTCACAGTTGTCCCTGGTTTTCACCGCCTTGAACAGCTTAGTGTTACCTGCAAACTTAGCCACTTCAATGCTTACTCCCAACTCCAAATCATTAATGAACAAGTTAAAAAGCACTGGACCTAGGACTGAGCCCTGCAGTACCCCACTGCTTACCACCTTCCACTGTGAAAACTGCCCATATATACTCACTCTTTGTAACCTGTTAATTAACTAGTTTTTAATCCACAAGAGGACTTGTCCTCTTATTCCATGATTGCTGAGTCTATTTAGGAGCTTTATTGAAAGCTTTCTGGAAGTCTAGGTAAACAACATCTATTGGGTCATCCTTGTCCACATGTTTGTTCACCCCCTCAAAGAACTCCAACAGGTTAGTGAGACAAAATCTTCCTTTACAGAATCCATGCTGATTCTTCCTCAATAGCTTTTGTTCATCAATATGCCTACTAATTCTACCTTTAATAACAGATTCCACCAACTTACCTGGTATCAATGTTAAACTGACCGGCCTGTAATTTCCCAGATCTCCTCTGGAACCTTTTTTAAAGATAGGGGTTACATTAGCTACCTTCCAGTCCACAAGTTCATATTTGAGTTCTTTCAGGACTCTTGGATATATGCCATTTGGACCTGGTGATTTGTAAGTTTCTAATTTGTCCATCAGTCTTAGGACCTCCTCTCCAGTCACCTTAATCTGACTCAGGTCTTCCAACAGCCCTCCAAAAATAAGTGGTTCTGGAGTGGGCAAGCACCTCCCATCTTCCACAGTGAAGACAGGCAAAAAAAGGCATTCAGCTTCTCTGCTATTTCACTATAATCATTTAGTAATCCTTTCGCCCCTTTGTCATCCAAGGGCCCCACTTCCTCTCTGGCTGGTTTCCTGCTACTAATCCCTGTAAACTACCCTGAGCTCCTCTGGGACACAAATATAAGAAAGAATTAAGCAGCAAACACACTTTGCTATTTTCTCGATAATTTGTGAGCAATCTTTTTATGAGATTTTTTTTTTAAACTCCAAGTAAACACTTGGGTACACATTGAAACTTACCTGAAATTCATTGATGCTCTTGCTATTAAAGTAGCTGAATGTTTGAACTTTAAATTGCACCTGTCATAGAAAATGAAGAAAAGAGAGGAAATCTGGATCCCCGTTTGCTTCAAAGCAGACAAATGGAAAATGATCCCTCAAATATGATGGGACAGAGAGATTTCTTTCTGTGCCACTGTCCCCAAGCACTATAAAGGTTTGATTCAGTCCAAAAGAGGAGTAGAAACGTCTGTTCTTGTGTAACTAATACTGACTCAGGTAAGGAGCTACCATGCATTGCTAATGAGAGAAATCCAGCCAAAACGTTGCATGCAGCATTTCCAAAGCTCAAACAAACCTGACGGTGGCAAGGAAACTCAGTTTTGCTTGTTTCCCCCCCCCCTTTTTTAAAAACCATTCAGCAAATTTGCAAAGAACTCTTGAAGAACATTCAGTATTAAGATGCCATCATAGCTAAGGGAGACAATCTGGATACTTTCCATTTTAGGAAGCTAGATTGAAATGAACATTGTGAGAAAAGTCAATTTCATGATACCGTGGAACATAATTTGTGTTCACTTTCTGCTGTTTTCTTTGGAAGGTAAGATTTTGTTTTTTTGCTATCTTATTTATTTTAAAAGTACTGCATTCATCAGTGTTGTATTTATTCCTTTGCTTTCGTAAACTGCTATTTCTCTTTTTAGAAATTAGTCGAAAGAAAACGTGTTCTGTCAACTTTTGCATTTTGACTTTAATGCTTTAAAAAGTTGTACAAACAAACATTTTGGTTTTAAAATAAGACTTTTTCTAGTCTTTCTTTCTGATACATGGATTATTTCCCCTGAACTTTACACATTACCATTAATATTTGATTGACTATAAAATAATTCTTGGCTGTTGTTTGAAAGCTTCAGTCTTTTCACAGGACTGGCCTCTGCTATGCAAGTAAAGCTAAATGCGCAGAAAAAACAAATAACTCCCATCTTTATCTGAAAAGTATTTAATTGAAATGAGTCTTCACTTAAATTCTTGTTTAGTCTTTTTGAGAAGAGTATGACTCATTCTTGTTTTTGAAAGTACACGCTAATGTGCTGGTCTTCAGAGTGAAGGATAAAGTGACTGAAATTCATTCTGCCTATTTTTATTTAACAGGATCTATCTGTGAATTCTCTCTTTTGAAAGGAACTCCACGGTGAGTTTGTATTCCTCATTTGCAGATATATGATAGTACATACAGCCAAAGTGTGTAACACTAAGTGTACTGGAAGCTCGGGGGGGGGGGGGGGGGGTTTTAAAAACCGGACATTTTTTTCTTTTTTGCTGTGCTAGCAATTGGGGTGTGTGTGTTAATAATAAGCTGAAAGGTATTTTTTGAACTGAAAACACTCCTGAATTGTAAGAGCATACAATGCAATATGCAGTATGTTTTAATGCTGTTTGAAAGCATGGGTTTTTGATATACAGTAACTGGAATTGAATTGGAACAAAAACTGCATTACAAAGACAGCTGTGTTTAAAATGTGATATTTTTAAGCTGATGCTAGGATATAGCATGTATAAGAAATACAACATGTAGCAGTTATTTCAGTTCGAATAGTAGTTTTGGAGGGGGGGAATGGACTTACTGGTACACTTATTGGCAAGGTGGTTTTTGATTTTTTAAAAAGAATACCTTGCCAAATCTGTATGTAGCAGGATGGGGAAAGGGCTATGAACGTCTAATTATTTTCATTTGCTCTTAGGCATGGGTAAGAAATGCTGTTTCTGTTCAGGAAAGTAGTAACAGTTACTCTGAATCTTGAAACCATCCATCCTGTTCTTTTAACAGTACCACTGTGGAAGTGTTGAAACTTTGGTGGTAGTTCATAGTGGGAGATAAAACAAAAGACATTTTAACTATAATATATTATTCAGCATGACATTTGTAAATGCAAAAATCAATGTCTAAGGCAGTTTACATCAAGCTGAATTACACTGACTCAGACCTTTGGTCTATGATAGGTAGTGGCTCTCTTGGTCTCTGGCAGAGGTCTTTCTCTTTCCCATAACCTGCTGTCTGAGCCTTTAAACTCGAGGTACCAGGGTCCGAACCTGGGAACATCTGCTTGCCAAGATGCTCTACCATTCAGCCACAGCCCCTCCCAGTTAAATAACACTTTGAAAAGTGTGACTAGTTGTGCAGTTGACCATTTTCTGTCTTATGTTATTCAGTGAAACAAATGTACATTTTCATATTGCTCCATTTTAGCAACAATTTCACAGAAACAACATTGGAAGGGGCCTGCTAAACCAGCTAGTTCACACCTTGTCCAAGGAGCATCCCCCACAGAGTATACGTACACAATAGGAAATTTATTTATTTATTTATTTATCTTTGGATTTATATCCCACCCTCCCCGCTTTTAGGGGCCCAGTCCAAACCTACACTTATGCAGCAGACTGGTTTCCATATCAAGCTTTGATCAGTGCTGATCAGTCAAGTGGGGATTTAAAAGGAGATTTCACTCCCTACCCCAAACACCTGATGGGTGCTAATTAGCATCTTCAGTGGGCACTATGCCTGTGCAACTCCTGCTGGTGCAATAAGCAGAGGAATTGCATGGGTAGAAGTGAATTGCAGACATAGTTGCAATTCACCTAGGAAGAGAAGTTCGGAAGCCTGGTACTATGTGCTTGTAAGTTCCAGCTGAATTGGGGTAAGGAAGTTTAACATTTGAAATAAAAACATATTCCTTTTTAAATATCTGAAAACTGTCACGCCTTAATCTTATTTTCTGTAGGCCTCATTTTTTTCTGATGCTTTATTCTGTTTTACTTCACCAACTATAGGAATATCTTTCAGTTCACGTCCAAGATGAAACAGTTGGGTTCTCATGTGTTTCATCAAAGGGAGACATGAAAAAGGGAAACAAATGTGAAAAAGAATTAATCCAAGAAAAGTGTCTTTGATAAAGTGAGAGAAATCAGAGCAAAAATGCCCCTCTCTTGGGACATTGGCTATTCAGGCTGCCTCCAAACCTTTGATTGTACAAGATTCTTTTTGTTTTCTTCCAGGAATGACTTTAATGCAATTCGTCACAAAAGAGATCTCTTAGCAGCTAAGGTAGGTTATACCTCAAAAGGAAGGGGGGGCACATACCCACACCTACTGGTCTGCAAGGGGAGTTTGCTATCTTTACAATGAAGTCTTTGTGAAACAGAATGGAAATGGTAATCACAAGTCAGGGGTGAGGTGGAGTAGCTTTTCTGTACCTGTTTTCCTGCAACTCTCAAAATGCAAACCTACATTCATTCATTCTTTCTTTCTTTGCAAATTGCTTCTTGAATTAATCACCCCAACGAACTAAGTGACGCACATCAAGTGGAAAAAGGGGTCTTTCACTATTATCTCTTTCCATGACAGCAAACAAAAAGGCTCGGAATTTTATTAGCACTTGGCAAATAGCGCAACCATGAAATAGTAGATGAGCTGTTTTTCAAATGGTGACCCTATTGTGACAGCTTTGACTGAGCCTTACAACAAGTTCCCAGGATAGAATTTGAACTTGTGAAAACTATTCCCCCTGGTCCAGTGCCTCACTTTTCTTGAGATATCTGAAGGCTGGGCAGACGTTACGTTTGTCATGTGGTTTAAATGTATGGTTCCCTTTTCTCCCCAAAGGAAAAGGGATCAGAGATCAAATACCCTTTACTAAGATGCACATGTTTCAATGTATACAAATAGTTGCAAATTTCCTGAGCTAGGCAGTACCTGAAATCTGGGGAAGTGCATGGCATTCCAGTGACTGCCAAGCCATGGCTTATATTTTACTTCCTACGGGGAAGTCTTCTTTATAAAGGAATTTGTCTTATACGTGCTTGAGCAGGAAAAGCAAATGATTGTAATGGAAACAAGAAAGGCAGTCACTTCCATTGTTTTCTGACTATAGTAAGAATGAAAGTCACAATAACTTCAGAAATAATAAATGCCATAAACATCAAGACAATTACAAAACACCCTAGGATGAAAACTGCAGTCCGATTAATACTGCAGTCCTAATCAGGTCTGTTCACAGTGCTACTGAAGTCTCCTTAATGCAGCTTACTCCTAGGAGAGTGGTTTTAGGATTGCACTGGCGATATACCTTTCAGCAATTTTCCCAACTGCAACCAATTTTCCTGTCTCATAAATAAAATCCATTGTATTTGGTGACTGTATCAAACCTGAGAAATCATTAATTATGTATTCTTACCACACAGAAACTTATTTGTTCTTCACAACCTGATCCATTGACCAAAACTACCTAAAAGAGCATACTATCTTTTTAGTTATCTTTACAGTAGATGAACTGTTTTTCAAGGGTACTAAAAGAACTTGTGGATGTAATTTCTGAGCCTCTGGCCATTATTTTTGAGAATTCTTGGAGAACAGGTGAGGTGCCAGAAGATTGGAGGCTGGCAAATGTTGTCCCCATCTTCAAGAAGGCAGAAAAGGAGGATCTGGGTAACTACTGGCCCATCAGCTTGACATCTATACCTGGAAAAGTTTTAGAGCATTTAGAAAGGATGGCTGTAATCAATGTTCCCTCTAAGCTGAGTTAGTGTGAGCTAACTGACAGAATTTTAGCCTCCAGCTCACAGATTTTTGTCTTAGCTCAGGGAGGATGGCCCCAGAGCAATGTTCCCTCTAAGCTGTGGAGTCTCGTGAGCAAAAATTCTACTTTGTGAGCTACTGGCATTCAAGTTGTGAGCAAGCCATTTGGCTCCTGCATTAATTAGTTTGCTCTGGAGCCATCCTTCCTGAGCTGAGACAAAAATGTGTGAGCTGGAGGATAAAAAAACTGTGAGCTAGCTCACTCTAATTCAGCTTAGAGGGAACACTGCCCCAGAGCAAGATAATTTATGCAGTAGCCAAATCACTCATTCACAACTTTAATGCCAGCAGCTTTAATGCCACAACTTTAATGCCAGTAGAATTTTTGCTCACAAGACTCCACAGCTTAGAGGGAACATTGGCTGTGATTACTAAGAGCCAGCATGGGTTTCTCAAGAACAAGTCATGTCAGACTAACCTTATCTCTTTTTTCAAAAAAGTTACTACTTTGCTGGATCAGGGGAAGGCTGTAGACATAGTTTATCTTGATTTCAATAAGGCTTTTTATAAGGTTCCACATAATATTCTTGTTGACAAGTTGGTAAAATGTGGTTTGGATCCTATTACTGTTAGGTGGATTTGTAACTGGTTGACAAATTGCACCCAAAGAGTGCTTGTGAATGGTTCCTCATCCTTTTGGAGAGGAGTGACAAATGGAGTGCCTTAAGGATCTCTCCTGGGACCTGTTTTGTTCAACATCTTTATTAATTATTTGGATGAAGGGATAGAGGGAATGCTTATTAAATTTGTAGATGATACTAAATTGGGAGGGGTAGCAAATACAGTAGAAGACAGAATAAGGATACAGGATGATCTTGACAGGCTGGAGAACTGGGCTAAAAGAAATAAAATGAATTTTAATAGGGATAAATGTAAAGTTTTGCATTTAGGAAGGAAAACTGAATGCATAATTATAGGATGGGGGAGACTTGTCTTGGCAGTAGTATGTGCGAAAAGGATCTAGGGGTCTTAGTGGACCATACACTGAACATGAGTCAGCACAGCAGTGTGATGCACTAGCTAAAAAGGCAAATGTCATTTTGGGCTGTATCAACAGAAGTATAGTGTCCAGATCACATGAAGTGATGGTATCGCTTTACTCTGCTCTGGTTAGACCTCACCAAGAGTATTGTGTTCAGTTTCGGGCACCACAATTTAAGAAGGATACAGACAAGGTGAAATGTGTCCAGAGGAGGGCAACAGAGATGATGCAGACGAAACCCTATGAGGAAAGGCTGAAGGATCTGGGTATGTTTAGCCTGGAGAGGAGATGACTGACAGGTGATATGATAACCATATTCAAGTACTTGAAGGGCTGTCATATAAAGGATTGTGTGGTTTTCTGTTGTCCAAGAAGGTTGGACCAGAACCAACGGGTGGAATTAAATCAGACTTCCTTGGGCGGTCGTGGGGTTTTGGAGGTTTTCAAACAGAGGCTAGATGGCCATCTGACAGCAATGCTGATTCAGTGAACTTAGGCAGATCATGAGAAGGAGGGCAGGAAGTGTTGCATCACTGCTTAGTTCTCGTGGCCCTTTCTTACACCCCCAGGGACCCACTGTGGGGTCAGGCAAGAATTTTTCTCCTGGCCAGTTTGGCTAGGGATCCTGGAGGTTTTTTTAACATCTTTAGGGCATGGAGCAGGGGGTCACTCTGTGTGTGTGTGTGGGAGTATTTGTGAATTTCCTGGGGGGGGGGTAGTAAAGCGTGGTGATGTTAAACTTTTCTTAAGGGCTGTAATTATTGCATTACTAGCCGTAAAGCCCGTTGAGGAGGAAGACAACGGGCCCTAGAAAGGTAGGATGGGTGGGTGGGCCATGGGTTGGGGGGGGAAGCTGGCGGACCTCTCGCCGGCCTGGAGTGGGTG
>NW_015163620.1:115538-118212 GCF_001447785.1 Gekko japonicus
GACCTCCAGGCCCCGTTCGCCGGCCTGGAGTGGGCCGGGGGGGGGGAGCCGGTGGACGGGGCCTGTAGGCCCCTGTCGCCGGCCTGGAGTGTGTGTGTGTGGGGGGAGCCGGCGGACGGAGCCTACCGGCTCCGTTCGCCGCTGGCCTGAATGCGCCCGGTTATGCCCTCAGAAGACGCTGGCTGCATGACTGGCTCCCTCCCCTCCCAGCCACGCAGCCAATGGCAGCCCAGGTTCGCTGAGGGAGCCAGTCATCGCAGCCAGCGTCTTCTGAGTGGCAATTTTTCCGCCCATACACTAACGGGGCGCATTTTAGAACTTTGGCACCCACTACTCAATTATAATAAGGGAGAGATAGCTTTGGAACTACTCTCTGTTCAGTCAGATAAGCAGGTTTTGTCAACAGAAGTGATGATTGGCGAGCACTCTTCATGCTTGAAAGCAAATGTATAAGAGTAATAACTATGTTTTAAGCATTGTATAACCTCCATTCTTGGGTTTTTAGTTAGGTTTTCTTTACTTTTCTCTATAGATTGTTGATTTTCCCTCCCCAATTTCTGTTGTAGTTTTATAGAAATGCAAATAAAAAATTCCCCCCTCGGGGGGCTTAAAAAAGAGAGAGAGAGAACTGAGGAAATACACCCATTTAAATACACCCATTTTTGAAAAGGTGTGTATTGGGTTATGATGGTAGGATACTAAGAAAATAAGATAAATTCCTGGTAAAGTACTCTCAGAAATTATAAAAGTAGTTTAAAGAAAAGAGAAAGGAATCTGCATCTTTCTGCTTAAAATTCATAAAAATTAGGGTTGATTGTTAAAGTTACTTTGGTGTGTGCCATGTTGACGCCCACTCGCCCATCCTTGACAGATCCCTTTGGAGTGCCTCACAATCCTCACTGGTTTTCAGTACCCTGAACAACTTCGTATCATCCGCAAATTTAGCCACTTCATTAAAAGGTAAAGGTAAAGGTTCCCTTGCTTGAAAGCCAGTCGAATCCGACTCTAGGGTTGCGGTGCTCATCTCCGTTTCAAAGCCGAAGAGCCAGCGCTGTCCGAAGACGTTTCCGTGGTCATGTGGCCGGCATGACTAAACACCAAGGCGCACGGAATGCTGTTACCTTCCCACCAAAGTGGTACCTATTTATCTACTTGCAATTTCTTGCTTTCGAACTGCTAGGTTGGCAGGAGCTGGAACTAGACACGGGAGCTCACTCTGTCTTGCAGCACCTGGGTCTCGAACTGCTGAGCTACTGACCTTCCACAGCCTGCAGTTCAGCGTCTTAACCACTTGAGCCACCGCAGCTCCTAGCCACTTCATTGCTTACTCCCAACTCCAAATTCAATTTTATCTGAAACATTTGTGAGCATTAGAAAGTTGGCTGTTTATAATAGTGGGTTACTTATATAGAAATACTATGTAATTTTGAGGAAAAGAGTTAATGGGTTGATGGATAGTTTGGTTATGCTAAATATGAGATGTATGTGAAGATACATTATTGTTTGTTGTAGCACTTCATTGTAACAAATATTTATGTTCTTTTTCTTTTTTCTGTTCTGGGAAAACCAATAAAGAAAATTATTAAAAAAGGAAAAAAATTAAAAAAAATAATTCTGACACAAAATCCCAGGACACTTCCAATATGTATTTCAAATATAAAACACACTTTAGATTGAAATCTGTGTTCTATGTACATTTATTTTCAATACTGCTCAGCTCTAGTAGTTGCTGTTTTCCTGAATTCTGAATAAAATGGGGTTTCTATATTGTGTCCAGTGTTAAAATGATTGAGAGCTTTGGGATTCCCTTGCCTATAATCTCTAGGAAAAAATCAAGATAATTTACATTAGTACAAAGAAATCTTAACCTTCCTTTGTACAGTCTATATATGGATTTATATTACTACTAGCCTGATACCCGCGCTTCGCTATGGTATTTAAGTTCTGTAAATCCAGTTATAATACTGATGATGTGAAGTTTGAAATGTAACATTTGTTGTAGGAATTCTAACAGAGAAGATTGTAGTGTAAAAAATGAAGCGAGACATACATATTTGTTTTTTTCCTCTCTACTGAAGGACCACTCTGTAGACCACGTTAGTGGTTCTGCCCTCAAGTGCGAGGATCACCAGGCTGCTTGGTGAGCTCACTCTGGAGCAAGCACCATTTAACAAGCAGTCGTCTGTTAAGTCAACTCCTGAGGTTTTACCTCAGAACTCTGAGCTACACAGGCCCCGGGCACACGGGCCGGCTAAAACGCGGCTACTCAGAGTCGCTCCAAACTTGAGACGCCGCGGCGGGATCCCATGGATCCCCTAGCCGCGGCGCAGCACTCCCCGGCACGATCAGATGCCGGGGAGGAAAAGTCCGAGGGGAGGGGGGAGGCTGCCGAACTGCGCATGCTCGGGCATGCGCAGTACGGCTGGGGGCCGGGATGCGGCAGCGCAAGGACGCGCCGCCGATCCCACAGCCCTGCCTGCGCCGCACCAATGGATGCAACCACCTAGAGAGGTGGTTGTTTTTTGCGGCGCAGTTTGGGCCGTTGGGACGGATCAGGGACGGAGACGGCACGCTCGCCAGATGTTGAGGTGAGATCGCGCCTGTTTGCTCCGCCCCAGTTCCGTCCCGCTCCCGGCCCAAATGGGCTCGTATGAACGGGGCCACAGTTGACCAA
>NW_015163620.1:121574-332160 GCF_001447785.1 Gekko japonicus
AGTTCCAGCGTTTCCTCAGCGGCAACTTGATTAAGCACATCAGATCAGCGCCTTTCCACCCCGCGACCAACGGCCAAGCTGAACGTATGGTGCGGACAACAAAGGAAGCGCTGAGCCGCCTGACGGAAGGGGACTGGGAGCAGTGAATCGCCAAGTTCCTCCAGAGTTCCAGCGTTTCCTCAGCGGCAACTTGATTAAGCACATCAGATCAGCGCCTTTCCACCCCGCGACCAACGGCCAAGCTGAACGTATGGTGCGGACAACAAAGGAAGCGCTGAGCCGCCTGACGGAAGGGGACTGGGAGCAGTGAATCGCCAAGTTCCTCCTGGCGCAGCGAATCACGCCCAACCCGGTAAGTGGCCGGTGCCCAGCGGAGCTTCTCCTGGGCCGGAGACCACGAACCCTGCTGGATCGCCTGCACCCGGACCAGGCTCCAGAACCGAGGGACAAGACCGAACAGCGGGAAGCACCTCGCGGGTTCTTCCCAGAAGACCCGGTGTTCGCAAAGAACTTCAGCAGGGGGCCAGCGTGGCTAGCGGGCCGCATCATCCGACCCTTGGGCACGGTGATGTATGAGGTGTCCACGGAATGTGGGCAGGTCCTCAGGAGGCATATCGACCAGATTAGGCGGCGAATGCTTCCCGAACACACTACGGAGGACGTACCGAGACAGCGGACAGTCCTAGAGGAGGACCCTACTGTGGCTCCAGAGGAGGCGGCGCCTGCACCAGAGCACCCACTCAGAGACGTCCAGCCCCCAGCAGCCGCGGACGCGACCCCAGAATTAGAGGCGGCTGCAGCGGAGGCCCCGGCACCACTCCCGAATTCCAGCTCAGAGGCCGGAACCCCGGAGGTACCCGCACAAACCCCCAGACGATCCGCAAGGGTATGACGGGCCCCATCGTACCTTAAAGACTATGTCACCTAGGGGAGGTTCCGGACTATGGGGGGAGGGATGTAGTGTCCGCTGACCGCCACCGGAGGCCAGTGCACATGCCCGAGCTTCAGTCTGGGACAACAATGGGGACTAGGATCCTAGTCCCTCCACTGGGGGAACCAATGGGAACCATGGCGGGAAATTCAAACCCACCAATGGGACCCAGGGGTGGTCCCCTGGAGGTGTATATAGTTGGCCTGCCGGCCGTTTGTCTGGTCATCTTGTTGTGTACCTAATAAAGCGTGCTAAGCACTACGTCGTCGTCTGTCGTTTCTCCATGCGGCAACCCACTACATAACAATAACCTAATAAAGGAAACCATTTTTCTAAAAATTTGGGGTATATTTCCATTGTGGGTGGCAGTGTGGCTAAGCTGGGCCAGCAGCACTGCTAAGGTGATCCTGCTGGGGTGGTGTCCCTGATGGATTAAAGTACCCTGGCCTACACCTACACCTGACAGAAACCCACCTGTGTGGTGTTGGGGGGGTTGTATTTAAAGGCATCGTGGGGGGAGACAGCAGCAAGGCTAAGGCAATCCTGCTGAGCAAACCTCCTCAGCCGCTGTAAGCATCCCACCTCCTCTCCTACACCTGACAGGCAGCTGCCTGTTCAGTGTAGGAGGGGGAGGGGGAGGAGTATTAGAAGCCACTGTGGAGGCAGGACTGGCCAGATCACTAAGGTGTTACTGCTGGGGCGGGCTCCCTCGGGGCTTTAAGCACCCTGCAACCACTGCTGCACCTGACAGACAACCGCCTGTTAGGTGTAGGAGGTGGGGGAGTGTGTTGGAAGCCATCAGAGAGGCTGGGCCAGCAGCTTTGCTTCACCTCACAGGTGGCTGGCCACTCCTGGTTTCCTCAACTGTCATTAGCTCTCTGCAGTCCCCTGTAACTCTTTTTTTTTAACCTCAGAACACTGAGCTCTGCAGCTGACCAATCAGAGAGTGGGGGGTGCAGGGAGGCAGCTGCCTGGCAGCTGCATAGGAATCAATGGGGGGAGCACATTTTTCCCCTTTTGACCCACTTAGGGGTCGAATTTCTAAAAATCCCTTTTTAGTGAACACCTACGCCATGGTACGAATGCTCTCCCCGAATTTGGTGTCTCCAGGTCCAGCGGTTTGACCTGGAGGTTGATTTTACAGCGAGGGGACTTTCTTTTATATATATAGAAGTGCTATAGGATTGGATCCAGTGTAAAATTCTGCTTGTGTTAGAGTTCTTGTGCAAGTAGAAATGCAAGAAAAAAACTTTGGTGGCCACTTCTGCTAAATCAAATTCATTATCTCTGCACTTGTGTATCTGCTTACACGTGTGCCACCACTTTCTGGGCACTATAAGAAGTAACATGCTAGATGGTGTACAAAATCTTGCATGAACAGAATTGTGTTAAGTCCTTTTATGTTTCCATTTATTTGTTGTTGGATCCAAGCTCAGAGAATCCCGTTAAGGTCTGTTAAATGGGACATACTACTGGACATACTACTGGGAAAGTACTCTTAGGATTGCATGGTTAGAGAAGCCTGAACACTCTGCTTTTGTGTCCCTGATAGGCTGTAGAAGTTTCTTCTCGGGCTCATGTTAACGAATCCTTTTCTCAGGATCAAAATTCATCAGGAGGTCAGTACTGTAAAATGTTCTTGTTGCCTCTTTTAAATGAGGAAATGATACATATTTTTCATGTAACTGTTTGCATATTATCCTGTTAATATAGGTCATATCAACAAGTCTTTAAATTAAGATCTTTGTATTTCCAGTCTCACTGGTCTGGTGTAGGAGTTCTCCCCAGGGTCTTGAACCTGAAGGCAAAAACATTAAAAAGTAAATTATATTTCAAGAATTGGATAACAGCACAATTCACCAGCCTTTGTAATATCCAGGAGATCTAAAACCAAAGTAACTTGTGTATGAGTTGAACGCAGACTAAAATTTTCAGGGGCAGAATGGAACTTTCCCACCTCCTCTGTCCTGTACACTCCACTGATCTCCATGACATTTTACTCTTGGGGGACAGAGGACTCTGAGGAATGACATGGGGGTGGGTCTCAAAAAAGAGGAATGCATGGAAATTGCCAATTTAGTCTGGATCCATCCCAGTGCATGCTGCTGTAAATTGGATTTGGGCTGGGAGGAAAGGATGTAACCCTTCAACCACTGTTTGTTTTTGCTAACAGAGATCAGATGCCCTGTGCTTTATTCCAATAAGAAAGAAAGAAAGAAAGAAAGAAAGAAAGAAAGAAAGAAAGAAAGAAAGAAAGAAAGAAAGAAAGAAAGAAAGAAAGAAAAGATGTGTCCTTCAAATACCTGACTTTCTTCCTCTAAATTGGGAACATTGTTTTGACGTGTAAAACTGAGCAGGGTTTGAAGGGTTAAATCTCATTCATTCTTGCATGTGTAGCCCTGGTCCAAATTTCCTGTAGGTGTTAGGTTGGCTAGAGTCCTAGAGCTGTCAGTAGCTGCATTTTCTATGGCCTCATTGCCATTTTAAAGGCTTTTTGGGTGTCTACCAGTCAACATTTGGGAGGCAAGTGTCTATCCTAGTATGCCTTCAGTATTTAATAATACTTAGAATTTTTATAGTTTATTTCAAGTCTCCAAAATAATCTCAGTAATATTTACAATAGTCCAGCAATGTAGGCTATCAATATTATCTACACATTACTGATAGGGAGTGATGCTGAGGGAATAATGGCTTGTTTAAGGACAACCAATGAAGTCACAGTTGAGGTGCAGTTTGAGCCAGCACATCAATGTGGGACAATGGTTAGAATACTGGACTTAGAATGGGGACCCCCAGGCTCCAGTCCTTAATCAACCATGAAACTCTCTGTGCAACCTTAGGCCAAACAATATCTCTCAAACTAATCTGCCTCATAGAATTGTTGTGAAGATAAAACAGGGAAAGAAAGACCCATGCATTCTATTCTGAGCTATGACGGGGTTGGGGGGAGATAATAATAGATTAAACAGATGGATAGAATCGCTTTTAGCATTTGCAAGTGTTCTCATGTTTTCCTATGTATTTTATTTCTGAAAGAACTCTTTCCGTTTTAAAAAGAAGGGATTTAATATATGTATGTTTTCAACTCTGTGAGGAATGAATACAGTTGATAACCTTGGAGTTCTTTGCTGTTGTGAAAACAAAAGGATTTCAGCTCCTCATGAAGCCTTTCAATATGGAGGAGGAGGCTTTTGGCTTTGGTTTTTTTCTCCCTGAACATGGGAATAAATGTAAGAAATAAGGTTTATTATTTTGGCTAATGCTTTGCATAAGAAAGGTAGCTGCTTTTTAAAAGTTGGTCACAGTGGATCCAGTATGATTACTGTTTTGGTACAACTTAATTCTTGAACAACTGGCTGTTTTCGCTATGTAGGTTCTTGCTCTCTAGAATGCCTTAATGGAGCAATTTGCACAGAGGCTGGAGTATGTGACTGTGAGACATTCCAGGCACAGGGTGAAAGGTGCCAAACTGGTAAGTTTCAGCATTAGGCTAAATTGAAGATGAAATGCTGGGGAATGTTTGTTAAAACAATAGCACCTGTATTACTTTTGCAATTTATTCCAGTTGGTGGCTGTGGTTCAGATCTTAATTTTGATTAGGCAGATATATGTTTGGCTGCTTATTACCACCATCAACACACTAGACCCCATTTTAATCATACTTATCTTTGAGGAAAGCCTGATTTGCACAGATTAGTAGAGGAGTGAAAGAAGAAGAAGAGATTGGATTTATACCCCGCCCTTCACTATCTGAAGGTGTCTCAGAGCTGCTTACAATCTCCTTTCCCGTCCTTTCCCCACAACAGACACCTCGTGAGGTAGGTGGAGCTGAGAAAGCTCATTTGAAAACTGCTCTTGACAGAACAGCTCTGAGAGAGTCATGACTGACCCAAAATCACACCAGCAGCTGCATGTGGAGGAGTGGGGACTCAAACCTGGTTCTCCCAGATTAGAGTCAGCACTCCTAACCATTTCACCAAACTGTCACCAAGCTGTTTTAAATGTGGTGATAGAGACTGTTCCCCATGGTAAATCAGTTGTGTGTAGCTGTTTGAACATAGAGCCAGGGATTATTCTGACCCTGTGTCATCACAACCTGCCCCACAGGATTTACAGTGGTATCCTTAAAATTGCTGAATCTCCTTGGTGAAGCCATTGTATATGAATTCATTGCTAAATGGATTAGCCTCTACACTGTTGCATTAAAATTTATTTATCTTTAGCCACCTGTCTCATTGCACCTGAAAGTGGATTAAAAACAAAATACAAACAATGCAATCAGACAGCATCATGAATCCCTTTGAAATTAATGGAACTTTACCCCAAGCATTTAGGTTTGGTTTCAAAAGGATGAGGTTTCTTTGCCTCCAGGAACTGTGAAGTTGGGCAACATTTAGTACATGTACTTTTTATCCTCTCTGCAACACTGTGCTGGGAATAGTTGAATTTCTTTCTTTTTTTACATTTAATTTTTTTATTTTATCATGAGCAATACATATCATATTATATAACATTATTGGTATTTACAGAGTAATACAAAATCTGTGACTGTTGATCTAATTTTTTCCATTATGTAATAATCCCAAACATGCTGATACTAAGCCAAGATTGATGGAGAGTTATTATTTTTCCATGAAGTGGCTATTACTGTCCTTGCAGCTGCACACAGAAAGGCTATCAAATCTCGTTGAATTGAGGGGCTCATAGGAGATTGTCAAAGATTCAGAAGCATTAGTTTAGGAGTGAAAGGAATTAGATAGCCTCTAATTTAATGAATTTGAGAGCAGACTAATCTCCAAAAATCCTTGATATAAATACAGCTCCACCAACTATGAAAATAAGAACCTCATTCTCCACATCCTTTTCAGCAATTAAATTGTATTTCAGGATTAATGTAGTGTAGTTTTGACGGTGTAAGATTGAAGTTAACCTAAAGGCTTGTACTTGTATATTTATGGATTTAGACCCAAGAGTTAGAGGAACTCCAGATCTTGGACCATTGCTTTTCCAATAAAACCCACTGTAGATCTCTTTGCCAGGAATTTATGTAAGAAGGTAATTTTGTTCCTTCTAAAGCAAGTAAAGTTTTGTAAAGACACGAAAGAATTCCTCTTTTGGTGTGGCATTAAGTAGTTTTTCAAAAACAGTCAAATCCCGCATTAGGCTCCCTTTAGGGTTTAGATGCTCTATTAAATGCTTGATTTGCTAGTATAGATCCCATGGAATGGAATTGCCCATTAATAAATCTAAAGTGTTTTCATCGAGTATGCTACCTTCTCTCGTTACATCAGTTAGGCGAGTAAGGTTAGCTACTCTCCACACTTGAAAGGTCCCTGGGTATCGTCCTAGCTCAAACCAACTTTGCTCTAGAAAGGTTGAGAGTGGTGAAATTGGAGGAGCTATCTTTTTCCTCCTCGTATCCCAAATTTTAAAGGTGTTAGCTAAAAATATATTGTTATTTGTGGACTTCGGTCTCTCTTTCGAGTTGTTCCAGACTACATCATTTATTGCTTTGGGACGGACAAACAATTGTTCAATATGTTTCCAATCTGGCTCAATGTTTGGATTTAATAGTTTGATTAGATTTGTCAATTGGGCCACCTCATAATAAATAATAAATACCTGGGGGGCAATATCCCAATAGATCTAAAATATCTTTTTCATGACAACTTCTTAACTCTTTATCAATCAATGGCCCTTTTAAAACAATGGGATAACATAACTTTATCATGGATGGAAAAATTAATTTAGTTGAATAGTTGCATTTCTTGATATTTTCTCTCACTGTACTTTCTAGCTCCTGTTGTATCTTCAATCCATGTTCTCTGGTTGCAAACAAAAGAAGTAATTTTCACACAAATAAGACAACCACAACACAACTTTCTTATATGTTTTTTCTGCAATAGGTCCCACTCCTGAAATAGCAAACTAACTTTGAACAGACCATGGCTTGCCTCTGTGGTAGGGGGAGCAATGTTAGAGGAAATGCCAAGTTATTTACCTTGCATATGAATTACTGATTTGGATTGGAACCCATATATCTTGGCCTGTATTTTGCAAAAATAATTTCCTTAAATAATACAGGTTTATGATTCTAGTTTTTAATTTGTCATTAAAAAAAACATGGTTTATGGAATAGATTTTGGCTTTGTGGCATGTGCTGTGTTAGCTTCTGTTACGCTTACACACCAATATCTGTTTTACTATGTCTAGTTCCAAATTCTGGCAAAGACAGAGACGGTATTTGCAAATCGTGGGGGCAGCATCACTTTGAAACATTTGATGGCATCTACTATTACTTCCCAGGAAATTGTTCATATATTTTTGTGAAAGACTGCAGTGATCCAGAGCCTCAGTACACTGTATGGGTAAGACGGGGGACCTAGCTCAAGAGGGAAGTTATCAAGAGTGCATCCTTTCCCTTTCTTCTATTTCCTGTAACAGATTCCTGTGTGATCCCCTGCACAGATCCCAGCAAGCTGGTACTGAAGTGTGGGATAGAGAGAGAAACAACTGTTTTTGGGCTTGTAAACCTGTGTATTTGTGGTAGTGAAGTCAGGCACATATTTGTATCTATGATCCCATCAAGTGGCCAATTTAGAAGCCAAATAAAAATAGCATTCCTCACATCTGAACTAGAACTACACAAAAATGAAGAAGAGGCAAATTTGAGTTTTTTCATATGTTAACCAAATGTTAACTCCTAATTAACCTATGTTAACTCCTAGGACACAGAGTCCTAGGAGTATGCTATGAAATGCACCTGCTGGTTTTCTTTCCCATTACCTTCCACACCATGTCAGTTGTGAAGGCCTCCTTCCTATGACCCTTTTCCCACTGTATAATTCACCAAAGTGTGCCCCAGTCCTTTCCTCTGATATTAGGGCCGCCAAGTGGGGGCGGGGGGCGGGTAAACCCCCGCTTTGGAGGCCCTATTTCTGCTGCCATAGAATCGGGCCCCAGGGGGAACTCCGCCCCCCGAAGCACAGCGTGGCTGCATCACCAGAGGTGACGCAACCACGCCGCTCACGTTGGGGGCGTGGCCCCGATCGTCGGAGGGAAAACTCTATGTGAGCGATGTAGCGCGTCACTTCCTCTGATGTGCTGGCGGCGCGCATGCGCGCATCACCGGAGAGCTCCCGGAGCCCAGCGAGGCTCTGCCGCCGCCAAGGTAAGTAGACTTGCGAACCCTATCTGATATGCTTTAAATTTAAATTTAAATTTATTTATTTATTACTTCATTTATAGCCCTCTTTTCCAACTGAAACTTGAGGTGGATTGCAGAATGCATTGTGGTAGAATCAGACAGCATAATTAAAACAGTCCAATCTAACAGCATAAAAGAATCAATGAACAGTGATAGGACTAGAATTACAGATTTAGAAAATACTGTGAGCAACAAACAACCTAAGGCAAAGTATACTGTAAAAAATATGGAAAGTGGAATTACAAGGTATAAGAGCTAGATCTGAGTCCAGTAGCACCCTGGAGCAGGTTGGGAAACTCCTGGACATTTGGGGATGGAGCCTGGGGAGGACAGGGACCTCAGTGGGGTCCAATTCCATAGAATCCACCCTCCAAAGCATTCACTTTCTCCAGGGGAACTGATCTCTGTAGTGCAGAGATGAGCTGTAATTCTGGGGGGATCCCCAGCTCCCACCTGGAGGCTGGCATCCCTACAACAGTCGTGTTCTATTATAAAGACACCCTCCTTGACTGTTCTACTACAGTTTTTATCACTTTATAAAAATGTAGATAAATCAGCTGTGGCCTAACTTTACCACCACCAGTAGAAGTAGTAATTGATGCATACTTGTTCTTATAATAAATAACACAATAAATCCACATGCTTGTTCTCATCATAAATAACACAATAAATCCAGATTGTGTATTGAAATATTTGTATCTGAGTATGGAACACAGTGTGGAAAGTTACTCTGCTTCCTGCTATCATTTATCTTTATTAGGAAACAAGATGATTATGCCACTGTATGCAAGTACTGAACAAAAGCATGTACCTGTTATTAATATGTCCCTATTTTTTCCCTTTAAGATTAATAACAGCCCACATTGTGTTGGCTCTGTGTACTCTTGCTTGCGGTCCATCAGCCTGTTCTTTTTAAATCAGGATGAAATAATCATATTGGGACATGAAGTAAAGAAAGGCAGAGTCAGGTAAATATTCAAAAAGTGTTTTCTAAAGTTCTTGTAGCAGAAATGAAATATCAAGGATACATAGTTTCTGTTCTTTTCCCAAATACAGATGGTAGGTAATAAAACAGCCCACATGACCCTGATTTTGTCAGATCTTGGAAGCTAAGGAGGGTCAGCCCTGGTTAGTACTTAGATGGGAGATCACCATGGAATACTCAAGTTTGCTATGCAGAGGCAGGCCATGACAAACCACCTTTGGACGACTTTTGCCTTGAAAACCCTGCAGGGTCACCATAAGGCAGCTGTGACTTGACATCCACAAAAAAACCCCAACAACTTTGATGTAGAAAATATAAGGTTCTAATCATGTTTAAATGACAGAAGTATTTTATTAGTTGTAGTATTTTAAAATAAATAAACACAAAATCATATGGATTGTGTAAATTACTGTTAATATTTGCATGGAGAGCAAAAATAATTAAGAATTTTTTCCAGTACATTTTGATTATATTTTGTGTTGCAGTAGTTGCACACCTAAATAGAATTGGATCCTAACAGTGTATTTGCTGGTGCCAGATGGAGGAGAGTCCATAAAAAACTATACAGGGGATCCTGGACCTGCATGGATAAAAATGCATGTGGAATGGGCTGTTGTAACGAAGGAAATGGGCAAGATTGCCCTCTTCTGCTTCCACAGTGGAAAAGCTGATAATTCCAACCCAAATGAATTTCTATGAACAAGTATATTATTTCTGTATAATACACTATATAATACACATTTGTATATATAATATAGTGTATACAATACATATTAGTAAAAGTTGGCAGAATATACTGTAGATTTTGTATCTGTTAATTGGGACTCCATTTGTTTTTCTAGGTTGATGTTGCCCCAGACAATTGGAAATATTTTCATTGAACGATTAGCAGATTACATTTTGGTGAAAACTACCTTTGGCTTTTCCCTAGCTTGGGATGGAAATTCTGGGATTTATGTTAAACTGACGGAAGAACACAAGGGGAAAACATGTGGTCTGTGTGGAAACTATAACAGTGATATGTCAGATGATTTCTTATTACAAAATAGTAAGTAAATAATCCTCACATATTTTTTATAAAGACAATTCTTTTGAATCCTGTTCTCTCATAATCATCAGGAAACACTACAGTGATGGTAAATCTGTTCATTGTAGAGTCATAATTTCCCTCAGGTTTTGTCTAATTTATAGCAGAGCAAAAAACAGCAATTTAGGACAACAGAATAAGTGGCAACCCTAAAAATCCATTAAAAGGTAACTGCTTATTGCAAAAAGCTCAAGTGAAAAGGACAGACATAGCCTAGTGTCAGTGTTAACAATTATAGTGCCAGATGAACCTCCTTGAAGAGGGAGGTTTATAGCTGGGATACCACCATGGACAAAGCCCTCTTTCCAGTGGCTCAACCCTGAGATGGTAGACATTCCCAGAAAAAGGATTCATCAAAGCAGCCCAACTCTTGGGCAGGTTGATATGCGAGAAGAGATCTTCTGGATCTTCCAGTGGAGGAGTGGTATTAGTTTAGCATACACAATTACCATTCTGCTCATGATATACTGGATAAGTCTTTATGGGGGGAATATCTCCTCATTCAGAACCGATTGAACTCCAGCTGCAGATTTTGCAGCCAAAGAATCTATAAACCAGAAACCACAATCTACACCAATGATCAGGCCTATAGCTACAGTGGGGCCTCCCGGGGCCCAGCCCCCTGACTTCTTCCAAAGGCCCCCTGACTTTGGGGGAGGCCATGCCCACCTGCACTTGGCTTGGAGTGCAGGCGTGTAGCCCCCGCTTCTCCCTCAAAGCATTTAAAGGAACCCTTTAAATGCTTTGGGGGAGAAGCAGGGGCCATGTGTGAATTTCAGTTCCCCCTGACTTTTTAAAAGGCCCCCAAACTAAAAAATCCTGGCTACGGGCCTGCCAATGATACATGCTATCAACATTGTATTGATTACTACAAAGATAGAACCTGTGAGATATGGTGATAAGAGTGTCAGACTAGGACAGTGAAGGTTTGGGAGTAGGGATGCCAGCCTCCAGGTGGGACCTGGGGATCCCCTGAAATTACAGCTCATCTCCAGACTACAGAGATCAGTTCCTCTGGAGAAAACTGATGCTTTGGAGGGTGAACAATATGGCATTGTACTCCTCTGAGGTACTTTTTCTTCCTAGGCTCCATCCCCAGATCTCCATGAGTTTCCTAACCTGCATCTGGCAGCCGTACCCCCCCCCCCCACCCCCGCGGGGTGGCCGGGGTGACCTGGCAATCCTGTTTGGGAGCAAATCCTGCTCAGCCATGAATCTCACTTAGTCAATCATCAGCCTAACTTCTGTTAGAGTTTTGGTGGGAGGAGGAGAGGAGAAAAGGCAGGAGAGCAGATTTATTTTTATTTATTTTATTTTCATTATATTTATACCCCGCCCTTCCCGGTCTCGACGTCAGACTGACTGGCCTGTAATTTCCCGAAACAATAGCACTTAGATTTGCTGCTGTAGAGACTTGTTTCACATGCTTGGTAGCTTCTATAATAGTTCACTGAAGGAACTGAGAAACGTAGATGTACACCCTCCACACCCCCACTAGGTTGGGAGGAAATACTGCTAAGAGAATCCTAGTGAGGGAGAATCTACCCTGCCCTGCATGCTGGAGGATTCCGTGACTGTTCTGTCATACACAGTTCCTGTTGTGTAGGTGTACCAAACCACTCTAACATTGTTGCAGGTAGGTGCAAGTTCATTTTAATTTTCCCCCCTTTTTTGAGACAAAACCTTTGCAATATTCTACTCTTGTACTGACAAGATATTACCAGCTCGTGTGGTAAATTGTATTTCCAAATGTTGTTTGATGTAGGTGATTATCAAGAAGATATTGCTAAATTTGCCAACAGTTGGTCTGTGCAAACTCCAGATGATGCTACTTGTGTATCTACTGCCTCTGATTTTCCAAGTCCATGCTCTATTGATTCAGAGTCTTATGAGGTAAGCTAGCTAGCTTGCTTGCTGTTCATATATTTTTATGCAAAGCCATCTGCATGGGCCAAGTAGGTGTGTCTAGAGGAATAAGCTAATTATCAGGGGTGAAAACCCTTTCAGTGTTTTTGAAGAAATACAGGTGATCAAATTACTTAACTTTATTTCATGTATTTAGTAAATTTCTACATCATTTTTCTGTTCAAATGAACAACCAAGGTGGTTGCTAGAGTAAAACACAAAATAGAAGAGCAATTTACAATAAAATATTATAAAAAACTCCACAATAGATTGGGCGTGCTAGTGTGTACAGTACCTAATCTGCAGTTGATGTTTGCTGTTGCATGGATCTGGGTTTCGATTTCAATTTATGTTGTCTCATATTAACTTCAAGGATTTTGAGATAATGATGGGAAATGCCATTGAGTTTTTATCTTGTAGCAATAGGTGTTTTGCTATGTAAATCTTGTTGAGATTGGACAAAGTTTAAAGTACAATGACAAATAGGGTTTCTAGTTAATAAAAGTGACATGATGAGGAGAGTTATGTCATTTGCATTGCACTGAAAGCATCCAGTCGATTGGGGGAAATGTGAAAATAAATTAAATCATTTGGTGAAGCATATATCCACTACTACATAATGTATTATTTTGTGTTCAGACCATCTACATCAAGTGCCAAATACTCTTGCAGTTTCCTTTCCTCAGCTGCCACCAAAGCATAGATCCATACCCGTATATTTCCAGCTGTATGAATGACCTTTGTCAGTAAGTATGAGCATTTATTGTTTTTTTCCTTAGCTTGTGAATGACATTCAGTAATTCATAACTAAGTGGAACAGTTAGAAATGTGTTTGTTTTGAGTGTTTAGTTACTGTGAATGGGACTGCCACTCTGGTTTTGCCTAAGGTGAAGCTTAATGGAAGTGTGAATCTCCCTAGTTCAGGGGCCTCACCCACCATGTGAAATTTGCTTAGGTGCTGAAAGCACCCCTGCCTCTACTGGAGCAGCCTGTGGTTTTCTCTTCCACCTGGAAAGGAATGACTTTCCCCCTGGTTTCAGTTCCCTCAGGTTGGGAAGTGTCCAGGCTTTGCCTCCTGCCAGGCCTCTTACCAGTGCCTGCAAATTGCCCCCTCCCTCTATAACATTCCCTGTTGTAGCTGCTGTGTTTGTTTTCTTTCCCTAATTAATTCCCACTCCCCACCTTCAAGGTTTGGTATAGTGTGACAGGGAGCTATGACCTTTGGCAAAAGAATGTTAACTGTGTGTGTAAAATGCCACCAAGTCACAGCTGATCTATGGGAACCTAATAGGATTTTTCAAGGCAAGAGGAGAACAGAGGTGGTTTGTTATTTCCTTCTTATGCAGAGTGACCCTGGAATTCCTTGGTGGCCTCTCCATCCAAATACTAACTAGGGTCAACCCTGCTTAGCTTCTAAGATCTAACAGGATTGGGCTAGCCTGGGCCATCCAGATCAGGGCAGTGGGCTTTAGTAGGTGTAGACTTTTCCTCAGTGGGAATTAATTCTTAGGCTATCGACTCCAGTTAGGTCTCTTAGTAAAGCTTGGAGAAGGTTACTGGCTAGCTGACAGTGGGATAGGTACGGGTGAGAGAGGCAGGGGGAAGAAAGGGCAATGTGAGTCTAGAAGAAGCACAGAGAAGGCAAAAGAAAATGGCTGTGAGCTGGGTGAGGGTAAATACTTTGGAGCACAGGGTTGCTCACTGTCTGTTGGATCAAGCTGTCCTTGTTAGGAGTTTCTCTTTGCCTCCACTTGCACCATGGTACAAATAAATTAAATTGGACGACACTAGAACTCCATACTTACTTAATATCTCTAAACACGTACTCAGAGCGTCCTTTACCTCTCTATGGTTTCAATCAATGCCAACAGCAATTTTGGAGGGCTGATTCAATCAAACTCCTTTGGCCCATCGTCTATGTATTTGTGGTATCCAAGAACGTGAGGATTTACCGCACTATTATTATTTTTTTGCCCATTGTATTCTAGTCCGAGGGCTAAAATTTTTTATCTGGTCTTAGTGCTTACCCAGTTGAGGAAAAAAAATCTCATTTTTGTTATCTGACATTGATGTATATGTCTCTTATAAAGTTTCATTATTTGCCCTTGCTGCAAAGAATATACGTTCCACGGTGGCATTGGGAAGGGGCATTATTTAGGCTACTGTATTAAATTAGTCATATTTTGTCGAAGGCTTTCACGGCCTGAGTTCATTAGTTGCTGTAGATTGTCCGGGTTGTGTGGCTGTGGTCTTGGCATTGTAAAACCTGATGTTTCGCCAGTAACTGTGACTGGCGTCCTCAGAGGTATAACACAGAAAGATGGAGTACTCTCTGTGTCAAGGTGAGAAGAAAATGGTAGGCAGGTAATTTATATCTACTCCAGAAGGTGGGGTAGGACTGAGTCATTATCTTGTAGGAGTTCCCCAGGCTATGAACATGCTAATGGAGGAGCTTTCCTGAGGAGGTGCTTTTGCATATGGATTGTTTCCTGAGGAGGTTTCCTGTTTCCTGAGGAGGTTCTTTTGTATGTGGATTGGCTGTTGAAATTCTAATCTTATTTGTAGTGCTATTGGAAGATGTAGAGCCTTTTGTGTTTTTCAGGACAGGAAACCATGTCCTATTTATTTTTAATAAATACTGGCGAAACGTCAGGTTCTACAATGCCAAGACCACGGCCACACAACCCGGAAAATCTACAGCAACTAATAGTCATATTTTGTTAACAATCTTTGTATTTTTGTATATTCTGACTCTAACCTATAGTTAGTTCACAATTTGTGTTTTGTAATTTTGTAATGGCCAATGGCTAATTACAATAAACTAAACTGAAACTTTTCCTCCACTTACGTTCTACTGCTATTATTGTGAATAAATTAAGATATTAAGACTCCTGTGTGCTCTCATTCCAAGACTGTTCCTGGAACTTCTCACAATTTGTGGAAGGGGGACTAGGGTTGCCAGGCCTGGGTTGGAAAATACTTGGAGACTTTGGGGGTGGATCCGGGAGAGGGCGGGGTTTGGGGAGGGGAGGAGCCTCAGAATGGTCCAGTGCCATAGAGTCCACACTTCAGAGCAGCCATTTTCTCCAGGGGAGCTGATCTCTGTCAGCTGGAGATCAGTTGTAAAAGCGGGAGATCCCCAGGCCCCACCTGGAGGCTGGCAACCCTAAGGGGGACATATTATAGCATTGCTAAGGACATATCAGTATGCATTTTCTTAATTAAAGATTTGCAATAGTGATAGTGATGTTGTGATATTGCAAATATTGAAAATACTGGGATATGTTTCTTCAAATTTATTAATTCATGAGTTATTTATGAAAAAGATTTCTTGCTGTGCAAGGAAGCAGCTTGTGGTGCTATAGTTTATATATGCCGAGTCACTATTTTCATTGGAATTAATTTAATTGGATTAGATGTGGTAAAATGAGGGAAATCTAATGATAACAAAAGAGCACAATGGAGTACGATGTGGTGGTTTTATAACAAGTGATTTCAAACCACCAGCATGCATGCCATGCAATATATCATAACAAATGTAAAACTGCTGAAAGCAAGAAATTCTTCAAAAAGATGGAAGATTACATTTTAATGCTACTATAATGGTTGTGTTATGGCTGCTTTATATCTATTCTGACAATTTATTAATTCTTCACATTTTCATAACCAGGAACCATCTTTAAATAATTCAAGATGGGACCTTTTCTCTCTCTCCATTCCCTTTATTTCTGCCTGATTTTTTGTTGCTTCCCTCCTCATGTGGTCATGTGGTCTAAGCAGATGCTATTATGCAGGGCGTTGTTTTTTGTTTTTTTTAAAAAAATCATTTACTTCATGTAAAAAATAATTTACTTTCTCACTGAAACTCAAATTGGCTCCCCACAGTGAGCCTGGCACAGCATGCAGCATCTGCTGCTGGGCCTGCCGTGTCTCCTCCCCTCCCCTATCCAGGGGTGTTAAACTCATTGTTATGAGGGCTGGATCCAACATAAATGTCAGTTTGTTGGGCTGGGCCATGTTTGCCATAAAATGTAATGCCAGGTACTGGAGATATAAACTTTATAAGGGACACAGGCAAAACCGATTAATGATATTATTTTTTACTCAAAATAAAAAGAAAAGCAATTGATCTTCTTCGTGGTCTCTGTGCATCCCACCTTTGGGATATAGTGCACCTGCGCCAACCCCGATCAGTATAATGGAACGCAGAAGGAATTTTCATGCCCGCTCCCCGGTCACGTGCCGGGCTCCAGTGCGCATGACCAAGGGAGGAGTACGACAATCCCGCCAGTTCTCTTCTGACCGCTGCACTGGTAGGACTCTCTCCGCCTCGGTCAGTAAAACTATACTTTTTGGGGCCTTTTGGCCTTGTTTTATTCAAGTTTAGTTAGTTAGGAAAGTTTTTTCAGTTAGATAGCGTTTGTTGGACTTTATTTCTCTATCACCCCTTCCCCCGGCCTATGGCCGCGCGGTGGGGTTTCTTTAAACAGTGCTTGGAGTGCGGCAGCAAGATCGCCTTCCCCAGACGGATATTCTCTTTGCCTTTTATGCTTGGGGGAATCGTACCGAGTAGACTCTTGTGCCCATTGCTCCAAGTTCACCAATCGGGCTGCTAGACTGCAAGTGGCGCTGATGGAAGTCGCACTCTCTCCAGTGACGCCCTCATCTCAGGAGACGTCCAGACATGCATCAATGTTGATACCAGCATCGGAAGCAACAGTTGCCATGTCTTCGACGTCAACCTCCATCGATGCCGTAAAATCGGTGCTGAAACGCCCGATTCAGGCACAACAGTCCAAAGCCCATACTCCTTCCAAAAAACATAAGGAGGGCAAGGACGTCTGGCGTATCAAGCTTAAGAAGCACAAGAAAGGCTCTTGCATAGCTGCTTCGCTTGATTCAACAAGCAGAGGGCAGCCACAAGGTGCACTTCGGTCACCTTCGCTACGCCCCATCCAATCCCTTGACTCCGACCAGGAGCTGGACTTGACTCAGGTTCCTTGATCACCCGATGTCGAGAACCTGCACCAAGATCGAAGGAAACATAATGTCGTCCCTTCACCTCCATTCATCCCCGATGAGCAAGATTGATCTCCGATGCCGATTCCGCCCATGACATTGGATCAGCGCCAATGGCAATATTTATACGGCAATATTTATACTTTTCAGGATCAATGCCATGGCTCCCTCATCCTCCCACGGAGTGGGATCGTCAGTCTTCCTCATCCAGAATTTATCGGTACTGTGATCCCTTCCCAGCACCGGAATTCGTTAAACCTTCCCAATCGAGGCTGATAACAAAAGATCCAGGTCTTCAGCTGTCAGCACCAAAAAGCTCCCATAGATCAGTCGGAACCTTGGATGCTGATCCTCCAAATGTCGTTCTCTGAACCCTCAAATCCGTCCAGCTCCCCCAGCTTTTACTCGGATGACAAGAGTCCCCATCCACCGATAGAAGCGTCCCTTCAGCAACAAGTCGAGGTCGAGCTTCCTATTTCACCGTCGGAGGATGTTAAACCCTATGGGGACTTTATTAAGCTATGGTTCGTACACAGGTTTCGCCCACAGAGTCATCCTCAATCCCTTCGTCTTGTCTTCCCACCATCCGTTTTGGGCTCTCTGCTTTGGTGGACAGATCCTGTGAATTTCCTAGCAGGAGCCCCATTCCATCCACCCACATCAACACTCATGCTGACTACAGATGCGTCCCTCTGGGGATAGGGCACACATCTCAAGGGTCTTTGTGTAGGGGCTCGATGGGAGTCCCATGTAGCACACAATCATATCAATTTCCTGGAACTCCTGGCAGCGCTGTACGCACTCAGGTCTTTTTGACACCTAGTGACTGAGCAAGTGGTCACAGTTCTGACAGACAACACCACAGCCCTGTGGTATATCAACAGACAGGGAGGTACGATCTCCCGAGGGCTATGTTGCCAAGCCATAGAACTATGGGTCGAGTGTCAATCATGGAACAAGTTCCTAAGGGCCGCTCATCTGCCAGGAACACTGAACATTCAAGCAGACTTCTTGAGCAGAGGAGGGGCAGTGGAGCATGAGTGGGAGCTCAGTTGGATTAATCTTCACCCAATCTTTCGCCTTTGGGGCCATCCGGAGGTGGATGTGTTTGTGACACGCAGCAACAGAAAATGTCACCTGTTCTGCTCCAGAGTGGGGATAGATCCCCTATCTCTGGGAGATGGTCTTCTGGTACCGTGGTCACTTCTTCATGTGTTCCTCTTTCCTCCGATTCCTCTAATACCCAGAGTACTAGTCAAGTTAATGCAGGAAAAACCACACTGTCTCTTAGTGACACCGTGGTGGCCCCGACAACCTTGGTTCTCCACTCTGCTCCACCTATCCAAGGGCTCCTTCGTTCACCTTCCCTCAGCTGCAGACCTCCTCCTTGCAGAGAAGGGTCGGATTCTGCATCACGATGTGAAGCGTCTCAAGATCACGATCTGGAGGATCCTTTTTGATCGGTCAGAGACAGAATAGATCATGTCTTATTGAATTGTTGCAGACTGCCTACCCGAGTTTCTTATGCTGGGAAGTGGAAGAAATTCTTGTCTTACCTTATCTCGTTGGGATTGCCACCACCACCATCTGACCTGATGGCAATCTTTGGGTTCTTATTGTCTCGTTTAGACCTAGGACTCAGTTGTGCCTTGCTGAAGGTCTATTTAGCTGCAATTTCGGCCAATCATCCAATGATTGACAGTCACTCTGTCTTCTCTCACCCCTAGACCAAGAAGTTTCTTAAAGGTCTGACCCACATCTTCCCCCCATCATGTGGACCCACGCCAGCGTGGGATCTACCCACATGGGCAAACCATTTGAACCGATGGCTATTTGTAGTCTACAGCTTTTGTTGTTGAAGACAGCCTTTTTAGTCGTGGTTACCTCCACCAGGACGATGGGTGAGCTATCGGCACTTCACTGTGACCCACCTTATTTGAGTTTTCGTCATAATGGGGTCATGTTGGCTCCAGGTGTTTCTTTCCTGCGAAGGTTGTTTCTGAGTTTCACCTGCAAACGAACATTGTTCTTCCAGTGTTCTTTCTGTCTCCTTCAACTGAGGAAGAACGCCGTTTTCATTCATTGGATGTCAAAAGAGCTTTACTCTTTTACCTAAATCGAACAAGGCCTTTTCGGAAATCTCTGGCCTTGTTTGTCTCTTATGCTCTACCCTCTCAAGGGAAGAAGCTGTCATCCCAATGTCTATCCAAGTGGATTGTGGAGACTATTAAGTTGTGCTATATGCTAGCCAAGAAGTCACTCTCGGGTCCGCTACGGGCACACTCTACCCGGGCAGTGGCAGCATCCACAGCCTTCCTGCGAGGTGTGTCGTTGGAAGATATCTGCAATGCAGCTACTTGGGCCATGCCTCACATGTTTGTGAGGCATTATGCCCTCGATGTTCATCTTCATCAGCGTTCAATTGTGGGTCGAGCGGTGTTGCAGGCAGCGCAGATTTAGGACCTCAGCTATCTCCTCCAGGTAGGTGGGCATTGCTTGTCAGTCTCCCAGAGGTGTGATGCACAGAGACCATGAAGAAGATAAACAGGTTGCTTACCTGTAACTGAGGATCTTCGAGTGGTCATCTGTGCATTCACACCATCTGCCCTCCTTCTCCTCTGCTTTCGGTCCTTCCTTGCTTTCTTTGGAGGCTGAGGGCAGCGGTCAAAAGGAACTGGTGGGATTGTCATGCCCCTCCCTTGGTCATGCGCAGTGGAACCCGACATGTGACCAGGGAGCGGGCATGAAAATTCCTTTTGCTTTCCATTATACCGATCGGGATCGGCACAGGCACACTATATCCCAGAGGTGTGAATGCACAGATGACCACTCGAAGATCCTCAGTTACATGTAAGCAACCTGTTTATTCCTAGCTCTGACAGCAATTGATTTACTGGGGGAATCCACAAAAGCCTAGCTCTCCCACTGCTTCATCTCCCCCCCACCTCCACTCCTAGCAAGCCGAGCACAGTTTCTGACCTTTGCTGTTGGGCCTGTCGCATCTCCCAGCCCTCCCCATTGCCTCCATTGCTGGCAAGCCTGGTGTAGCGTCTGGCCTTTGCTGCCTGGCCCGCTTTGGCTGCCATCAACCCCACTGTTGTAGCCATGACCAGAGGAAGTAGGTTTGTTGTCTGACAACAAATGTGTTTTTTGGTGGTGATTTAAACTCCCCAATGTATTTTTTAAAAGATTTCAGATTTTTCTGCAAACCTGGGAAGTCCCCAAAGTTTGCAGAAGTATCCTTTTGGGGTAGATCTCTGTAGATGAGACCACACTTTTGCTATTAGAGATATAAATGTGATTGGTAGTGTATATGCACAACCTGCCAGAGCACCACATCTTCTGCCACTCTTTGCATGCACACTGAGAGGAGTAGTGGGTGGCAAGGTGAGGTTATGCAGTGGAGAGGATTCACTTTTAGCAGCGCAGGCAGGGCTCCTCCTCTTCCTGTAAAGTGACTGGTATAATGTGATTCTGATATTATATTATTTCCTGTAATGTGCTTGCAATTCAGTTGGTCCCATGCTATTAGCTGGGAGCTAAAAGGGGGTGCTGGACCTGAAAATCTTGAAGACCACATTAATACAACAGTTTATATTTGCTCTGATGCTGTGGTTATAACTATTGTTTCTTTAGATTTAAAGTTGCATTGCTTTGGTTTTGTAGTACAAATTGTTTTTAATGAGGTAGGTTTTTTCCTTAATTTCTTTAAATTAATATTGCTGATTTTATCCTTCAAGTTTTTATTATTTTATTGCTTTATATTGTTTTTAATTGTTGTAAGCAATCATGTGGACTTTTGGTTAAGAATGCAGGACAGAAATGTCTTAAACAATGGTAATGAAATAAAACCTTGTCTATTGCCTGGAGTTTTCTTTTTCAAGCTGTCTTGCTATAAGATCAGGATTTAACAATGCTGGATTAATTTTGCCATTTCAGAAAGGATGATGATGACACTTACTGCCGAGCAGTGACAGAATATGCTAGATCGTGTTCACATGCAGGTTACCCAGTACGAGATTGGAGGGATGACTTTCCAGCATGTAGTAAGTTGGGTGACAATTGTAATTTTAATACTGGATCAGCCAAAGAGTAGCTGGTGTATGGCTGGTGTATGAGTAAATGTTAAAAGAGATGGTTCAACCGTCCTAATGTCAAAGAGTATCTTTTGGGTACCAATGACCTATTTCTACTGTAGTAACCAGTGGACTACTACAGCTGGCACCATTGCGGCTGTTCAGGGTGAAACTAAGAAGAACTCCACTGTCCTTCAAATATTCTGAGTTGTCACCAACTGGCCAGGATAGTTCATGTAACAGAGACTAGACATTGAACATGAGTTGATCTTGAATCCTACAAATCAGCATTTCTGCATCTCCATATTCCTTTTTATTAATCCATGAGGGCTGTATGTATTATGAACTTTTAACTTAAAATGTATGCAAAGCTCAGAGTGTTAATAATTTCGGTTACTATTAACACTTTAGAGTAAGAATTATTGCAGTTTAGAAGTTGAGTATAAATTTTGTTGATATGCATTCTATTTCATTAACCATGTGAAATGAAAAGAATAGAGTCTTGCTTAACTTTGTATGTTTCAGCTGAAACATGTGAAGATAGCTTCATCCACCGGGATTGCATTAGCTGTTGTCCACCAACTTGCACTTTTGAGAAGGATTGCCTTGGCAGTAACCTCCATTGCTTAGATGGATGCTACTGTCCAGATGGTAAGCAAGCAACTTTTTATTAATATTTTAGTATTTTAGTGTTAAAGCTACTCTAAAAGCTATAGATTTTTTAATGGTTGGGACATATTCTCGATAAGCCATTTTTTGTGTGTGAATTCCCTGTAAATTTCCAGATATATATAAGTGCCTATAGAATTCTGCTATTAAGTAGTAGAAACTGCAATTAGGGATGTGCACAAACCAGCTGACGAATTGAAGAACTGACACAAGCTTCCACAAATGTTTATGTGGTTTGTGGTGGTTCATGAAAAACAGAAAGCAGTCTCCGCTGCTCAGCTGTTTGGAAACCCCTGCTTTCTGCTCCCCGTGGCTTTCCATGGGAAGCAGAAAGAAGGGTTTAAATGCTTGGAAATACATCTTGTCTGGGGACAGAGGAGATACACTACACAGCCAATCACCACACATCAAAGAAGAGGATGCTATAAGGTTGCCTCCACGCCTGATAAGAGATGGATGGAACTTGATATCAGGGTCTCAGTTAATTTCTCTCAGCATTCCACAATTAAGAAGGGTACCTCTGCCCATCAATCTCTGATTTTGATATGTTCATTTCCATTACTATGTTTCCTCCTGGAGTCAAACCCGAACAAATGGTGACCATATAAACTAAGCTTGTTATTCCAGTTTGGTCCTTGCATCTGTCAAGCAACTTTATTATGCTGTATGCTAATATGTTGCTCACTCTCTGCCTATATGTATGGACTGGCAACTTCCGTTTCAATGTATCTGAAAAAGTGTGTGTGTGCACAAAAAGCTTGTATCTTGAAAAAAACTTTGTTGGTCTTAAAAAGGTGCCACTGGATTCAAACTTTGTTCTTGGGACTGTGTTCTCTCTTCTATCAAATGCAAATCCTGTCTTCTTAAGCCAGCGGCTTCAACACTAGTTATTGGTTACAGCGATATGTTCATTAACCATGGTTAAAGCTAAACTGGATTCGACCTTAACTAAGGCTTGATGAAAAGCCCATTGACACCCCTGAGTACAGACACTCAATATCTTTCCTTATGAAGATAGTTTCAGTGAGTAGCCATGTTGGTCTGCTGTAGAAGAGCTAGGTTCAAGTCCAGTAGCACCTTAAGGACCAACAAGATTTTCAGGGTATAAGCTTTCTAGAGTCAGATCTAACAAAGGGTCTTATGACTCTCAAAAGCTTTTCTTGTGTAATTCATTTTAATGACTCTGAGGAGTATCCTTGCTACATAGTGAATGGTTAGTAAAGTTATGATATTTAAATGTCATGATTTCATTCATGCTGTTTTTTATAAACAAGGTCTCATACTGGACAATGGCACCTGTATTTCTGTGTCCGATTGCCCTTGCGTTTATCATGGGACAGCTTTTCCTGTAGGCTCAAAAATTGAGCAAGAATGTAGCAACTGGTATGTAATCTTCATTTTTATTGTCAGCCTGCCTGTAGTTGCCTTATGTTAAGATGTTTTCCTGATTATATTACACTGTAAAACTGCCTGGTTTGTTAGAAATGCAAATGCGTAGTGTAGATATTTTTTCTCCTAAAATGCTATATAATTAACTATTTTTTGCTTTTGTAATTTTAGTATTTGTATTGGTGGCATTTGGAATTGCACTGAGCATGATTGCCCAGGTAATTTTTATTGTTTGGGGATATGCGTGTCTATAACAATTTGTTAATGTGTTTCATTTTTGCTGTCTCAAGGGCTCTAGGTGGGTAAAAATAATTTAAAAACGATGGAAACAAATATTAAATCATCAACCAAGTCCACGTTTTTGAAAGTCCGACAACATTTCCAAATGATGTTCAAGTATTTTAAGTGTTTTTAGAAGAAGGAAGTTCATGGCTTTGGGTCAGATGGGAGGTGGCCCAGTAAACTTCCTACAGTGCAAGTGTTCCTGTGCAGGAAGCCAGCCATTATTGCCTCTGGCCATGCATTTAGTCAGTCTTTATACGACGTGTCTAAAAATCTAAGAAACAAGAGCATAGTAAACATTTCTTATTGTCTAGCCAGATGACCAGCTTTTCATATATTTGCATGTTCTTTGTGGTAACATGGCAAAGCTGTGGCCACTGTCTTCTGGAGCCACTAACCGAGAATTCCTTTTTATGCATAATTGGAGGATTTCCTGGTCTGATTTTAGAGATTTTGGCTGTAATCCCATTTTGGTGTATAAAAGAGCTGAAGGGGGTGTTCATATTTTTCCGTATGAGCAGATTTCCTATAGTCCTTTGCAGGCTGCTTTTGAAATTGTCCTGTGTTTCAAAAGCAGCTTGTGATGTGTCATGGAGGACTTATTGTTGGGATGGGGACAATGAGTGGGGTAAAGGGCAAAAGAACATATTCATCAACTAATGTCTCTACATTCTTATATTTGCTTTATTGCCTCTTATTTATTTATTTAATTCAATTCCTATCCCTCTGTCCCTACAAGCAGGGTCAGGGAGGGTTACAACATAGAATATACCAAACAGAGAATAAAACAGGTCAAAAGCCCTAAAATAACTATTATAAATTCCAACTCGATCACAAGATGGCATTTCCAAAACTTATGGTATCCATGGGGATAGATGCATATATTGTGTCTGGGTTCCCAGAATGGTAGTAGTATAGTCACCGTCAGAACTCAGAGGGCAGCTTAAGCTTCACCATCCGGTTCTCTGAAAATGCAGTTTTTTATGTCTATTTGTCTTTGTCTTCAGCTGAATGCTCAATTGTTGGTGATTCTCATTTCGCAACATTTGATGGACGCCATTATACCTTCCTTGGGATATGCCAGTACATTCTGGTGAAAGGCACTGGGAAAGACAAATTCACAATTACTTTACAAAAAGCTCCTTGTGGTCAGGTAAGATCACACTTTAATTAAACCTTCATGCTGATAAGTAAATACCTTACACATCATATGCAATTAGAACTAACATATTCGTTAAACAGGATTAGTAGTAAAAATCCCAATTTTTCTTAGTACTGAATATCTCACTGATCATAACAGATTTTATTTCAGTTATAAGTATTGCCTTTTGTAAAACCAATTGCTCCTTTTACTGAGATAAAATCGACAGAGCTTTTCATTCATGCATGATTACACAAGCATCTACATATTTGGTTACAGTCTGAGCAGGTGTCTGAGACAGATAAATGCTCTTGGTGACAGGGCTGAAGAGGTTTGATATACTGCCAACTAGATAAGAGGCATTTGAAAGCTGACTGAGATATTTATTAGATATTTTATAAGCTCACTCATTTCTTGGAACAATAAATCTGAGAGCTCACAAGAATATTAAAATATGAACGATGGCTATTTCAACTGGTGGCTGGTTAAATCCAGAAAATAATAAAATTTGTTCCAGCATTAACCCCTTTGTCTCTCGACTTTTGAAACCTTTTTGCCATTTCTGGAAGAATAACAACATATTAATTCCTGAGATGAAGCAGCTGCATTCCATGGGGAAAAAATGCTCTTCATTTATACTCTAAAGTGAACTTTATATATGATAGTGTGCTGTTGCTTTTGCCTGTAGCTCTACATCGTTTAAGGGCCAAATACGAGTACATGTTCAGCTCCCTAGTAGAGCAAATAACGCCCTCTGGGGCCATTTCAGGTTGGAAGGAGGGAGGATGAATTGCCTTCTCCCTCCCATCCCCCCAGACTGGGACTCCACAGTGTTTGGGAACAATTCCCAGCAGCTGCCATCTGACTTGGGGGAATGAGAGTCGAGTAATGACTAGTTTGTCCCCAAGATTTGGATTCTACAGTTACAGTTCTGTGGCAGTCGTTGGAATTCTTTCTGCTCGTATGTGCTGGCCAAAAATGGAATATCATCCAATTTAGTGAAGATACGTATCTTTTTCCTTTTCTTGGGAATTTCCACCATGCTCATCCAGAATCTTGATCATGCGTGCATTCAAGCAATAACACTAGTTCTTGAAGATGTAAACAAGCAAGTGACTCTGAATCGGGGTGGTGAAGTTCAGTTTGCTTCTTCCAACCAGGGATTTAACTTTAATGGTAAGACACTTGAAACATATTTTTCATTGAGGTTCATGTTGTTTCTGAATATTTTTTAAATAATATTCTGTTAGAATATTCTAACCAAGCTGTTCCTGGGGAAATATGCAAACATTTATGCCAGCCTGTGGTGTGTGCATTCTTGCTTAAGGACAGAGGATGTTAAGGTGGGGTGTTTTTTTTATGGATAAATGAAGTTTTCTAGCTTCACAACGCTCTTCAGTTTTGGAATACTTGAACAATGGGCCAGATTAAATAGCCAAAAGCACTAAATGGTTAGCATACAGAAGTCATTCATCATGTAAACTGAATGAGGTAGCTGGCCCACATCTCTAGCCTTCTATATCTGAAAGAAAAATGCATGAAATGAAGGAAATTCTATAAGTTCTAGTTATGGTTAATTGATATATTATGCTTTGGCAGTGAACAATTAGCATACAGATTTCACTCATCATGTGAACTGACTTAGGGAGATAGCCCACATCTCTTGAGTTTTAAATGTGAAAGGTGGGAAAGGCATGAAATTAAATATGTTTTATAGACTACTCTTTTCACAGACAATTGATGAATTATGTTTTGAGTACCTTGTCAGGAGACTTTTCTGGGGATGTAGTTTAAACCTATTTTACTCTGGTATATAATATATATAAATTAGCTGCAAGGAAATCAGTATTCATTCTGAAGTGTCTACCATTTTGAGGCTGAATTGACCAGAATCCTCTTTGGGATTAGACCTGCCCCCCCCAATTTTCCCATTTAAGGGGGCTTTAGCTGGTCTGGAAAAAAAATTTCATCCTTCTTGGGAGATATTTGTTTTAAATTGGAAAAAGATCGCAGAGTTCTTTTTAAAAATTGTATCTTTTTTTTTTTTTTAAATCAGTTTATTTACATGTTTTTACATGTTGAATACAATAAAATAATGTGTGGGTGAAGGTATCTGTTGTGCGAATATCACATTAGCTTTTTGATGAAAATGGGTGAAAATAAAGCATTCTTACATCTTTGGGCTATTATTTTGATTTTGTTTGCAATTTTTTTTTCTCCTGTTATCTGTAGGATATGTTGAAGTGCGAAACCTGTCTTCACTGTTTGTGCAATTGAAAACTAAATTTGGATTAAGAATTCAGTTTGCTAAAGATGGAGAGAGAATATATATTCAACTCAGTTCTGGCTGGAAGGGAAGAACTCTGGGTCTGTGTGGAACTTATAATGGAAATTTGAGAGATGACTTTCTGTAAGACGGATTTATTTACTGTTTTCAATTATTTAGCATTTTACTTAACCCATAGAGGAAAAGGGGCCTAATGAATGTATATTTACATAAGATAGTGAATGTAAAATCCACATTAAAATATAGAATACTGTACTGTACCTCAGGAGTCCCCAGCCTTGCTGAGCCTGTGGATACTTTTGGAATTGGGAAAATGTAGTATGCAACACCACAAAATGACTGTCATGGGAAGCAGGACCAATGTCAAAATGGCTGCCTAGGTGGCAATCACAAAATTTGGTGCAGTTCCAAGTAGGGCTGCCAGCTCTGGGTTTGGAAATACCTAGAGACAGGGGGGTGGGGGGTGGAGCCTGGGGAGGTGAGGGAACTCAGCAGTGTATAATGCCATACAATCCACACTCCAAAGCAACCGTTTTCTTTGAGGGAACCGATCAGCTGTAATAGCACCTGGCAACCCTAGTTTCAAGCCAAATTGGAGCAGCTATTTCTGAATGGCTGCTCCCTGCACACTAAAAGCAGCTCCTGCTCCACTGAAGTGTAGGATAGTCAGGACTGGCTGTTTGCTTTGAGAACCAGGAAAACATCAGTGGGTGCCATTGTACCCGTGGGCACCAGATGAGGCATCACTGCTGTGCCTTATCAATTTAACCACAGTTATTTTTTCATTCAGCAAAAACAATAATATTGTATAGCTCTTGTGGAGAAATGCTCAGTCTCTAATTTGGCCTAGCATTTTGAATCCCATAGCAGCCACTAAGTAAGTTTTGTACATTCTTTTACCATAAAGCCACTGAGGCTGTCATCAAGTAGGCACTCTCAGATGATCCTGCACATCAAAATGAACATGGAAAGAGATCTTCCATTATTTAAATGAGTCTCTATCTCATTAGAGAGATTAAATGTGTTAAACTAGTACCTTCTGTCAAAGCTGAACATGTTACTCTGTACGTCTTCATCCAGATTTGGACTCCTTTGCTAATACAAAAATTATCAAAGATTACATCTGTTTGGCTGATCTTAAAATTGTTAGGCTCATTTTGAAATTTCACGCATTTCAAGTTAAGGCTATCTGTGTTTCTCTTCATAAGGCAGAAAAACTGTGGAGATGTTTCCAGTCTTCAAACTGATAGCCTGTGCACATGGCTGTGATTGCTTTGGGGAAAGTCTGTATGAATACCAGCTAGAAAGAAACCAGTCATGCATGACATGTGCAAGATTCAACTTTTGACATGCTGTGGCAAATGCTGCTTGTTGAATAATTTGCATTGGCCTGTCAGAGCCTAAATCTGGTGCATGGCAACAGATACACATAACTTTACTGCCACAGGCTGGGAGCCAACATATACAGGCCTTTTTTTGCAGCTATATCATCCAGTAAATATGCTCAATTTTGCATCTCCCATAAAGTAAGGATGGGAAGGGGAATTGCTTACAGAACCTGGAATGAAAGTGCAGTATGTTAGAATAAAGTAGAGTGCTTCTTTAACAGCTGATAAGCAGCAACAAAAGCCTAATTAATAAATTAATTGTCCATTCTCAGTGCAGGCATTGTTCTGGAGATTAAATCTCCTATGGTTTTGGACATCAGGCAATTACCCCTGGCTCAGCCTTAGCATGGGCTAGGTCAGTGTTGTGCCTTTCACTACCTGCTCATCAACATATGTGCTGAGAGGGTCTGTGCAACTTTACCCCCCTCCCCAAGTTGGTCTTCGAATTCATTGATGCTGTTCCATCCCAGGAGATTCCTCATACTCTCAAGCAAATAGCCATAACAGGTTGATTTAGGATAGGGTTGCCAAATCTGTTTTGGCCTTGAGCGTCTGAGGCACGCGCGCCGCGTGTGCGTCACCCGTAAGTGACGTCGCACGCTGGGGCGGGGCCACACCATTTGAGGGGAAAACAAAGAGTTTCCCCCTCAAATGGCATGGCCCCGCCCCCAGCGTGCGACGTCACTTCCGGGTGACGCGCACGCGGGGGTGGGGTTTCCCCCGGGCCCGATTTTCGTCGTGTCGAAAATCGTGCTGTCAAAGCAGGGGATTCTCCGCCCCCCGGCACCATTTGGGAACCCTAATTTAGGAAAACTTCTTTTCATCTAAGGGGTGTCTCAGGGTGCATACCATTAAATTCTGTGCTGTCCCTTCCTAATGCAAATTGATTGTCCCAGCTGTGGCACCTAGCTGGAGCCTTATCAGCCACATTGATCACCGAGCAAATTACATCATTTCATAAGAACAGGTGAAAAAGAAAGTCCAGAGCCAGTGGTGAGCCAATCAAAAATTCCTGTTTGCTTCCTTAGCAGTCAGCTAATCCCACACTGCCTAACATAAAAAGGGGTTGGGGGATGACTTGTCATGCTGGTGAAAGCCTAGGATCCAAAGATGAAACTGTCCAAGGCAATCCTCAGACATTTGCCATCTCCTGCTTGTATTCCCTCCCTTAAAAAAAGCAAAACGTGCAAAACTGTCCCCACTCATAGGCATGAGCAGGAAATAGTTTTCAGGGTTTTGATGTACTGATGTGGTTTCTACTGCAATGCTGATGATACAACAGTCCTCACAGTTGAGTCAGTATATGCAGCATGATGTGAAGCTCTGTCCAGAATGGATTTTTTTTTGTGTGTGTATCCGATTTCCCCTAATTCCAGGGCAGTACAAATCACTGACCCAGACTTCAATGCAGGCAACTTTAGGAGATGCTGGAGTAAATGAATGGATAGTGCTGTTAAGTATTCCACATCACAGATGTTTTCTTTGGAGCAGTCTGCTTCCCCTGCTTTATTATGCTCTTTTTCTCCTCAGTTCTCCAGCAAGAATGATTGAAGGAACTCCACAGCTGCATGCCAATGCATGGAAGGTTTCTTCAGCATGCCATGTGCCCATCAATGTCCCTGTGGTTGATCCTTGCAACATTAACCAACAAAATGGTGCATTTTACTTTTCAGATCTTGATATCCATTTATCATAATCAAATAATTAGATCACTTTTTGGGGGGTTTCTCAGGTTTATTTTTTATGTCGCGTTTGGGGATGACAATTATATTATAGAAAGCATTATATTTTTAAATTAAACCCAAATGTATTTCCTGTTTGCTTAAATCCCATTTATTTCTATGACCATTTACTCTTAATTTTAGAGGGCATTATGCGTATTGAGAACAGTAGGATGAGGATCGCATCCTACCTTTGCATGCATTATATTTTACCGAACTGTCACTTTGGAGTGGTATAAATTATTATATTTTGCTGTTTGTTCTATTAACATAAAAAGCTAAACTTTTGTTTTTCTTTAGTTGGTTATGCAACCCAGTGCGATTTAATCAATCAAGACCTCTTTGCTCCATGTCATGCCTACATCAGTCCAGAATTGTACCACCAATTGTGCCGCTTTGATGCTTGTAAATGTGGGAGCACTTGTTTGTGCAATGCTCTTGCACACTATGCCTATGTATGTCACAAACATGGAATTGCTGTTGACTTCAGATCTCACGTCTCATACTGCGGTGAGTTACTGAGTGCAGAGGACAAAAATGTTTACCAAAAACTGAAGTGGTGTTTCAGCCATATAAGGCCCTTTTTCAAATTGGGTCCACATGTGGAGGGAGAGGTTTAACCCTTCCACCATTGCATGGTTTTGCATATTGAAACTGTTGAGGGCAAAACAACAGTTTCAACTCCTCTCTTTCCCATATTGTACCCATATTTTTTTCTTTAAAATGTGAATTGTGGGTGGGGTTTATACATCTGGATATTAGCTTTAAAAGATGTTGGAAGATCTGATAATAGATTTCCTAGTGTCTCACCTGTTTTCATTTTAATTTGTCTTAAACAGTTTGAACTGTTTGAAATGCTGTATTTTGTTTTATTTTTACCTAAAATTAATGCCATGCTATGGCCTAATTCACTGTAATCACAATTAGTGGTGTACCAAGGGCAGGGCAGGGGATGCACTCCACTGTGGGTGCAGCATAAGGAAGGTCTTTGAAAGGAGGCCCTTGAAGTCATGTGGCATGCAGACAAATGTCTTTCCTTTTATTTTTAAAATGCAGTTCTGGCTGCAGCCACTAGGGGTGCAGGGAAGTCCTAGAGTGCAAAAAGCACTCTAGGATTGGCTAGACTTCCCTTTCTCCAAGACTGAAGCAAACGTGCTTAAAAGATTGTACAACCAAGCCAGCACGCTGACAGCTGCTACTGTAATTGCCAGCCTGCAGGTCATTTTCTCCAACAGTCTAGCCTTTCTCTTTTTCTTTCCTTGTACCCAGCTCAGCCAGATCTTGCAAAGTGGTAGTTAACAGTGTTGCAGCAAGTGAAAACAACCTTTCCCTTTCTTAATTTCTCTCCCTCTTTTCCACACATTTCTCATTCATTTCTGTCTCCCTTCACCTAATTTTTCTGTGTCCGCCCCTCTTTATTTTCGCTTCTTGGTCTCAAGACCTTCTCATCCCTATCTTGCTTGGTCATAGAATATATTATTTAAGAGTACAATAGTAGGAAAACTTAGTTAATATTATGAACAGAAGGCACTGGGTTTGCTGGGCATGCCCCCCTCCACCTTCAGTTTCTACTGCAGAGATTTTCTGGTTTGACTTTAGTCCTTTGGAAACAATGAAGGATAGGGGCACCTTCTTTGGGCAGTGGTGTGTTTCTTAACATCCAGTCTGGTGAAGCTTGCAGTCACCATTTTGTGATGCTTCGGCTAGTGTTAGTTAGTAAAAGTTAGTTCAAATACAGACTCCTAGCTCTCAAATATGCCTTGTGGATGTTTGGGATGGTCAGTTCTTGGGCTTCAAAATGGAGAACACAAGCCCTCCCAAGTGCCTGCTCAGAACACGAGTGGTGTGATGGAATGTTGTTGTTTCTTTTGGCCATCAAGTCACAGCTGGCTTATGGGGACCCTGTAGGGTTTTCAAGGCAAGGGACGTTTGGAGGTGGTTTGCCATTGCCTGCCTCCATGTCAGCTCTATGAGGTTGCCATACGTCAGCTGTGACTTGACGAAATACATATATATATTCCCAACTGTGCCCCCTATGTGCAGATACTTATTTCCCAACTGTGCTCCCTATTTGCGGATACGCAGAGAGTACATGGAGGGTAAAGAGATTTTTCTGCACACTTGGGGTACTCCCCAAGGTTGCAGAAAAATACAAAAAGTTAAAAAAATATACCGGGGGGTTAATTCCCCCCAAATTATAAAAAGAGGTGTCTGCACTTGCACAGTCCAGACTCGGGGTCCCCTGAGCCGGTCTTGGAGCTTTGCTTGGCGGCTGGCCTCCCTGCTGTCAGCTAGATGGCCATGGAGCCACGGGGCAGGGAATGACAATACCAGGTCCCTTCCACTCAAGCAGCCTCTCCGCAGCCAGCAAGATGGCCCTGGAGCTGTGGGGCAGGGGATGCCACCACTGCCGGGTCCTTTCCAGGTGAGTGGCCCCACGGCTAGCAAGATGACCCTACCACCTGGTTCCTCCCAGGCGAGTAGCTTCCCCACGGCCAGAAAAACAATGATGAAGCCACACAAAAGGAGGCAGAAGAGTGGAGTGGGAGATTGTCGAAGGGGGAGGGAGAAAGAGAGTGACAGACTGAGAAGGGGGGAAGAGGACATTGTCTGAAAAGGGCTGGGGTAAGAGAGGGATGAGACATACAAGGGATGAGAGAAGAAAGGGGGTAAGACAGGATTCCTAGAGAAGGGGGTAGAGAGGAAAGCTAACATAGAAGGGGTGAGAGGAGAAGGACAGGTGATGGTGAAGGAAGATTGATAGATAAGGGGTGGGTGCAGAAAGACAGGAGGGAACTTTGACAGAGAAGGGGGGAGAGGGGAGAAAAGGTGGGGGGATGCCCCCTCCCTGCAAGTGGCTTGCAGGTCTCCCTTGTATATATGTGTGTGGGCGGGTATTAAAAATTATCTGGTCCGGGTGCCAAAAAGGCTAGGTACTCCATTGATCATATTATGTAGTTCAAATTAATATATTGCAAGGAAAGTGACACTTAACAATGAGTCTAAAAATATTGCTATGAGGAAATGCTGATTTGTTTGTTTTCATACCTCATTGAGGGTTCAGTGGTAATTGATCTTGAGAACTTGCTTTTCAAACCCCATTCTGCTAAAAACTCCTTAACTAAATTCAGGTGCGCTTCTTAACCTCAGTTTCTTGACCAGAATAATGGTGGCTTCTGCAGAGAGGCAATTCCCTGTTTTGCTTTCATTGCTCCTGCAAATGCAGAGGCTTTCTCAGTGGCAATGAAACTTATGCGGGGGGGGGGTGTTACCCCACACTTTCCCCTCATGCCCACCATTTCCTCACTCCACAGCCTTTTTGCTGTGTGCTTTTTAATTGGTAGGAGGAATATCATGGTAGTGTGTGTATGTCTGTGCGGGGAGCATTGGCAAGCACCCAGTGAAATGTAGTGTGGGGAGTTGTAGAAATGGTCGCCTTCCTATCCATACTTTCTCCAAACGATTTTTAGTATGATCTTTACAGAAAGGTTCTATCAAAGCACATAAGGGAAACCAGTAGAGAAGCCACGGAAAACCTGGAAGGTGGGCAAATGAAGGACAATGTTGTAAAGAAGCCCAAATAAGAACCACTGCCATTTGAGTGGGGAGTGTGGATCAAAAGCTCTGTGTGGAAGCAACCAGTAATATTCATCAGGAAGCTAAAAGAGTTGTTATGAAGGAAGCAAAACTGAGACGATAATGATATTTTCATATTATAAAGTATTCATGGTAATAACCACAGTTCTTAAATAATTTTGGACTTCTTAATTTTTTTGTATTCAGGAAGCAGCATACAAAAGACATACAAACAGCTTCCTTTATAATCTGTGTATTGTCTGTCATAAGATGTCTAGGTCAAGAGCCATGATGTATCATCTACACAGTGCCTAACACACTGGTACTCAGTTAAAATTTATAGCTAAGACAAGAAGAGACCATCTTCTAAAGACCAGGAGAGACAAGTTTCTTTTAAAAATTATTTTCACCTTTCCTTCATTTTTAAATTCTGGAATAAGATTCTTGTTGATGTTTAACATTGTTAATGCATAGTGTAAAATTCTATTTTGCATCATGCCATAGTTCTCTGTTTGAGGAAAAGACAAAAAACCTGTTCTCTAGAAGAAAGGAATTATTGTCTCACTGTGCATCAGTTCATTTGACACCCCCTCCCCAGCTGTATCTGTACTTTGTCAAGAGTGAGATGCTAGTCCTTACCTACCTGTCCTCCCACCACCAGGGCTAATAACAGCTCGGGTGAAGGGTTTATCAATCCACGAAATGGCATAGCGAGAAAGGATTAATTCTCCCCCGCCCCAGTAACATAGAACTGATGCACTATGGAAGACCTCCCCATGAGCTGCTTTTAAAGAAAAGTAAAGATATGTGCCCTTTTGTGTGCACATCCCTCTTACCTCATTGAAGGGAGAAATTGACTAAATATGGAGATCTCCTGAGTTCTTTTTGAACTTTTTCTTCCTATTCTTCCTGTCTTTCATTTCCTTACTATTGTTTCTATGATATAAACGAATTTTTTTTTTCACTAGCTCAGGGATTACCTAGATATGATAGTAGCAAGACTCAACTCCGATCCTGCTAGAAGAATGGAAGTAATTTAAAGTGCAACAGTGGCAGGCAGGAATGAGTAACTGACTTCTTCTACCCCCTACCTCCTTATTTTGAAGGTATTTTTTCCCCAGTCTCAGTCCCAGTTTTGGAGCCCTAGTGAGATAAAACAGGTTTTTAAAAATATTGTTTTGGGGCAGGAAAGTCCAAAGCAGAGGGGGAAGAGCTCAGTTCTTCCTTCCCGCCCAACCATGTTGTACTTTAAACCCCACTCAGACACATAAACACCCACATCTCCTATTTCATAGGGAGATCCCTGGTGGTAAACCCAATTCTGCACATCTTTCTTCTGTTGTTACATGTAGTGTGGCCCTCATCAACCAAAAGTATATTCAGCAACATTTCAAAAAGACAGGTACTTTAAACCTCAAATATTAAGGTACATAACTATTAATTAGAATTACCTTGGCTTTTTTTAAAGCTGATGTACAGAAAGAAAAGATTGCATTCTGTGTTTTGTTAAAGAATAACAGTACATCTCAATATCTGCCTGTATTTTATTTCTGATAGGTTAACAATGTGCTTCCCCCCCCCCATAGCATTAGTGTGTAAAAGTGGTATGCAGTATCACCAGTGCTCTTCCTTCTGTGAGCGCTCCTGTTCTTCCTTGTCTTCTCTGGATGTTTGTGATCGTGACTGTGCGGAAGGGTGTAATTGCCCAGAAGGGAAATACTTTGAAGCATCTATCAACTTTTGTGTGCCAATGTAAGTTTGTAAAATGTCAGGAAAAATTTCCTTGTTTGCTTTAATTGATGTTAGAAATGCAAGGTACCCCCTTATCATAAAGCAGGATCATCTGCTTACCAGCCATCTACAGATATAATCTAAATCACTGAGAGATCAGTGTGCTATGATCAGAGATCAGTTGCATCTACCCACCTTGAGTCCTTTGTTGGAGAAAGGTGGGCTAAAAGTGTACTAATAGTTCAAAAAGTGTCCTAATAAAAAGGCTTTTTCCAGGTAGTCTGGCTAGTGAGCTTCAGAAAGCAACATTACGTGTTCACCCAGCATCAGTAGAAAACCTGACTTGGGGCAAATTGTTTCCTCAAAATGATGCCCGGTTGCATTCTAAGCATGCTTAAATCTTATTCGTTGAGGATTTTTAAAGGAAAACGTATTAAGGTTAAAAATCTATGCCACTCATATTTTAGAATTTAAGGCAAAAAAATCCAAATGCACCTCTTCCATGGAGGCTGAGATCTGATTAAATATTTGTCAATTTGCTATTCTTTGAAAGGAAGCCAAAATCTTGTGCCGGACACTGGCCAGCTGACTGTGCCCTGATTCCTTGGATGACTGTTGTACCAGTTCTTCATTTTATATTATTGAAAGGGATGACAGATTGCCAAGAATGCAAGCAAATAATAGTTAATTTCAACACTGCTGGGGAAATCAATACTTAGTTTAATTATCTCCCTGTGAACAGAAGATAACTTCCTTTTTCATAGGCTACAACACCCAGAAACAAAATATAGAGAAATTTAAAATTATGCAGCAGGTCTTGTCTAAGGTGAAATATGTATTTTAAATGTTAGTGATAAAGTTGGTGGTAAATTTAAAACTATGTGATAAATCAAGGCTTTGCATCATGTTCTGTTCTATAATGTATATATAAATTCACTAGTTTTGTTTTATCAGGTCTAGCTGCCAATGTTATTATAAAGGCAGAAGTTTTCAGCCTGGGGAAATGCTACCTACACCCTCAGGTTTATGGTAAGCTCCAATACCAAGAATTCTCTTTTTTAATAATATGATGTAACATACAGTATGTAATCAGCAGACCAACATATATGCTCAACATTTGAAGCTGCAGTTTTCCATCTAAGCTCAATTGCTTCTAGAGGGTTTTTTTAAAAAATTTTTTATATAAAATAAAGAATAGAATTTTTAAAGAGGGCCTGAATATTCCCTGCTGATTTTGCTAGCTGGTTTTGCATTAAAAATATGCTGTATGTAATACATTTTGAATTTCTGCAATGTCATGAGCTCTCTTTCAACTGTTTTCTTTACTGGATATACCAATGCAGGCTCAATTCACAAAAGACCTTCTGTGTATGATGGCTGTGTGTATGGAGGTGATTGTACAACATTCACCAGAACTGGAATTGGATTTACATTTCTGATGGAAATGTGGACATTGAAGTACTACTAATCTCTGCTTAGTTTGTATGCATGCCAGTTTAGCCATTTATACCTCTGTACAGTCTCAGCAATGTGGTTTAGGACAATCATCCTTGGTACTGTCATCTAAAAGCAGAGGTGGACTGACTACAAGCTTGGATGGTCTACCCGTTAACAACAACAACAACAACAACAAAAAGACCAATGGATCCACCACCATGTTTTAAATGTAAGGAGCAAGAATGTATGTTCAGGATCTCATCACAGTTAATGTATATCTTCGTTAAATTATCCTGAATATGCTCTTGCTTTTGAACAACATATTGTGTTGCTGGATCAGACCTAGGCCCATTTAGTCCTACAGCCGTCAATCAGCTGCATATGGGAAGCCCAGTTGCAGAACATGATGATGATAAGATATTCCTAACCTTCCCTCAGTATCTGATGATCAGATCCTGCTTCTGAACACAGACATTCTACGCTGTTAGAATTTTCTGGCTTGACGTTGTCTAAGTGTCCCTCATTCCGCATGCCAGAAGTATCTTGTGCTTTCTACAGCTCTGTCCAGCCAGTCAAGTATTCTGCCTCCTGTTGTGTTCTTAATGTTAGTGTTAGGTATCAAAATAAGAAGGCAACTTGGGCCCCTGCCACACGCAGGGGAAAAGGCGGTAGAAGGCGCGGCTTTTAAAAGCCGCGCCAATGTTGACACGGCGCGGCGGGATCTCACGGACCCCCCGGCTGCGCCGCCGTTTCTCCCCGGCGCGATCAAACGCCGGGGAGAAAACACAGCCCTAACCGGGGGCCGGCCGAACTGCGCATGTCGGAGCATGCGCAGTTCGGCTCCGGGCCGGGGTTGAGCCGGCGCAAGGGAGCGCCGGCGATCAGACGCCCGGGAAGAAGCGCCGCGTCCACTTGAACCACCGAGGTAGGTGGTTCATTTTGCGGCGGTTCTTCCCGGGTTTGGGCCAGTTCGGGTGCGGAAGCAGAACGCTTCCCAGATGTGGTGGTGTGATCGCGCTGCTTTGATCCGCCCCCAAACTGGCCCGCAACTGGCCCAAATTGCCGCGTGTGAACGGGACCTTGGTTTCAAACAAGAGCACAGTTTAATAACTCTATCTCTTTCTCTGTCTGGAGCTACCATGAGCACAACTTCCTTTCTCCCTGTTCCTGCCCATACTAAATCCTGGAGTGGCCTAGGGCAGTCTACAACACAGACCTGGATTGAAAGAACAGAGTTGTCACAACATTGCATCTCTTAGCCAAAACAATCTGAAGCACCATTTGGTTTTACTCAATTAATTAATTAAATATTTTGACCCTCCCTTTTTCTAGAGAGTCAAGATGGCCGGTGCAAAATGTAGAAGTGCACAGCTGGTTCTTAGGAAGGAGGAATGAGCTGTTTGCTTATTGCAAAAATATTTGTGCAATCAAATATGCTCTCTGAATGTTCCATTTAGGCTTTTCTACTTTTTTCTTGCTATGGTACTTGTCAAAGGTTATGAATTTGACTGTTCTGTGGAAGATCACAACCATCATCTTTCAAAATATTGTTTGTTTTGCAAAGTCTTCCTATACAAAAGCATCTGTGTGAATTAACTCTCAACTAGATATAATATCTCAGTACCAGTTACCGGAAGCAGATGAACTGGTATTAAAAAACACTTGTAAACGGTAGAATGTTTGAGCTTTATAACTGAATGATTTTACTGCACTGAACTTAGTTGCATTATACAAACATTTTTGAAATCTTGATGTTTGCAATGAACACTAGCATTAATTTTTTACTTGTACATTTAAGTTGTGAACTTTTAAAATATTAAATTATATAAAATGTCTGTTTCTGTATATGTTGAATAGCCAATGTCTGAATGGAACAATGAAATGCACTGAAGCTGCTGCAGTTCCTGCAGGTAAATCTCTTGGTTACTCTATATGAAGAGTCTGGTTAACTTTCTTGTTGAGTCAGGTACTACAGGCTCCAAGAAGGACTACTGAATGTTGATCTGGATTCAAACCCCTGCCTACCCATGACTTTTCTGTGTTGTCTTTCATCCTCATTCCTTTTTCCCCCATAGAAGAACTAGTTGGGGTTTTTCATTTTCCTCAGTATCTCTAAAAGACTGACCAATATTTTTAGACCTGTCATATATTTTGCTATAATATCTATGAGCAACTGATGTATGAGCAACTGATCTGAGTCAGATTTATTTCCTGTCAAAAGCGTAGCACTGTGGCTTTAAGGATATGTTCCCCCAGATGTATTGAGAGCAAGTACATAAAAGAGTTTTGACTTTGTGATTGGCTGTACAGGTGTAACACTTTTCCAAAACCTGAGCTCCAAAAAATTGGAGGGGGAAACAAACAAACAAAAATACTAGCACAGACATGTCTCCCTGAACACATAGAATTCCTTAATAACCAAGACCTTGCAAGAACAACTCTTGATCTCTTGATTGACAACTTGGGTTGCCAAGACAACCCCTCATAATGATGAGTCGTTCAACCATTGTGAGGTGTTGCTTTGTCAAACTAGAATCAAATGGCAACATGATGAGGAGGAGGTGGTCAGGAGTGGAGATGGAGCTGTGGAGACAGACAGGACAGAAGTGAGGCAGATCTGAAGCAAGAAGGTGGGAAACTGCTGGAGGAGGGAATAAGTGGGAGTTCCTTTCATTACCTTGTTCATCTACGTTTTTGAGAAATTAGAGCAAATAGAGCCAGTGTGTCATAGTGGTTAATTTGTTAGACTCGGACCTGGGAGACCCAGTCTGAGATCCCCACTCATCATGAAAGTACTTGGCCACTCACTCTCAGCTTACCTCACAGGGTTGTTTTTAGAATAAAAGGAGGAGACAGGAGAACTATGTATGCTGCCCTGAGTTCCTTAGAGGAAATACAGAGTAAAAATTTACTAAACAAATAAGAAGTTAAGTGATTTTCATTCTCACTAATTTCAAGGGAAACTTAAGCACATACTGCTCTCACCTAGCTTGCAATTTATTTTTGAAGTTCACACATGCCCTGAAGAAAAAATCTACTATGACTGCCGATCTCATGTACCTGGCTTGCCATCAGCTGGAGTGAACTGTGAGCTATCTTGTGCAAACCTTGCCATGAACTTTACCTGTACACCATCACCACCATGTGTGAGTGGTTGTGTCTGCCCCCCTGGGTAAGTGTTGCCAAAAGTAAGAGGACCAGAGAGGTCTAAAAAGTGTTCTTATGGATTTAATAACTGTTTCTTCTTGTGTATAATATTGGGTTGGGTTGTACATAATACTGAATTTGTATGAAGCCATCCTCCAGAGCAAAGGACTTTCTACTAGCATAAGAAGCATTATGGAAAAAGATGTCCCTTCCGCTGGTGGAAGGCTACTTGTGCTGGAGGAATGTATTAATAGTATATAATGCAATGTTAAGTACTCCCCTCATCTTGGGGTTAAAGTCAGCCTGAAAGAATCATATGAGCAATAACAGCCTTCTGGAGAAGCACACTGACTCAGCTTTAAGAGCATAAGAGCAGGTGTGTTGGATCAGGCCAATGGCCCACCCAGTCCAACACTCTGTATCACATAGTGGCCAAAAACCAGGTGCCATCAGGAGATCCACCAGCAGGGCCAGAACCTCAGAAGCCCTCCCACTGTTGCCACCCCCCAAGCACCAAGAATGCAGAGCATCACTGCCCAGATGTAGTGTTCCATCTATATCTTGTGGCTAATAACCACTGATGGACGTCAGTTCCATATGTTTATCCAATCCCCTCTTGAAATTGTCTCTGCTTGTAGCCACCACCACCACTTCTTGAGGCAGTGAATTCTATGTGTTAATTACTCTTTGGGCGAAGAAGTACTTCCTTTTATCTGTTCTAAGCTTACTGCTCATTAATTTCATTGAGTGCCCGTGAGTTCTTTAATTATGAGACGGGGAGAAAAGTACTTCTTTCTCTAGCTTCTCTATCCCATGCATCATTTTGTTAACTCTGCCAGCAACCATCCCCTTCTGGCTCAGCTGGCCTTCATAATGTATCCCTCCTGTCAAGGGTGGTATCCTAGGGTGGCAATTGAGGTGGATGCCAGAGGAGGCTGTCATGAACTTTACCTGTACACCATCACCACCATGTGTGAATGGTTGTGTTCCTTCTAGTGGGAAACTCTGGCAGCTGGTAAAACCCTATATTGGATCTATTGCTTGGGACTGAATGGTGGCAGTGTTGTCCCTTAAAATAGTAGTTATGAAGACCTGGGGTAGGGAAGTTGTATTGACTGCCTTCCCGCACGTGTGTTGCTCCATCTTGGATAGAGGTGGTGCGTGGATGGGAAGATACAAAGGTGGGAGGAGTGTAGGCCTAGAAAGACATACAGGGTGATGTAATGATGTTTGCTATATGTCTGCTCTCCATCCCATCCCTCAAAATGTGGCTGGGGAGGCTTTTTTAAGTAGTTCCACTTCGACCTTGGTGTTGTGAAATACCAGAACTGTGAACAATAAGATCTCAACAGTATCTGATCTGTTGCACGAGGAACAGGTAGACCTGACCTGCTTGACTGAAACTTGGCTGGATGACTCTGATGTGGTTTGACACGGCTGACACTGGCTGGCTATAAAATCCTTCACCAACCTTGGAAAGATGGGGGAGGGGTAGCATGGCTTTGAGCATTTCTGTAGCATTTCTGTGAGTCTTTCTCCATCAATAGGTACCTGGTGCAAACAGAGGCTGGCATGGATTGTATGTATCTTGTGTTGGGCACCAGGGACAGATTAGGGGTCCTGCTAGTGTATCGTCTGCCTAGCTTACCAGCAGGGTCTCTGGCTGAGCTGATGGAAGTGGTGTCAGACTTGGTGCTAAGGACCCCAAGAATTATAGTCTTTGGGGATTCAGCAAACATTTGTCTGCCTTACTGGGTCAAGTTCAGGATTTCATGGCTGCCATGACAATCATGAGTCTCTCTCTGATTGCAATGGGCCCAACACATGAAAAAGGACATCAGGTGGACTTCTTTTCTGCACCAAGCATCTTGCCAGTGATCTGATTAGGGGGCTGGAGGTTTGGCCCTTGTCATGGTCAGATCACTATTTTCTGAAGGCGTGACTGAAATTGCTGCTCCCTTCTGGTAGGGATGGTGGACAGATTTGGATGGTCCACCCTTGCAGATGAATGGATCCTGTTAGTTTCCAGGCAGCTCTGTCTTCCATGTTCTGTGAGGCCCTCAGCTCTTTGGAAAACCTTGGCAATATGAAGCAGACTGGAAGATGACTAGAGCAACACTGGCAGAAGACTTGGGCTGAATCAGACAGAGCACTTCATAAAGCCCATTTGTGGGGCTATAAGGTGGTGGTGATGGCAGTGAAGAAGACTTTCTTCTCTACTACCAGGGGTGTTAGCAGAATCTCATCCAGCCCAATTGTTCAAAGTAGTTCATGACTTGATAACACCCAAGTCTCACCCTGCTGGTGGTGAAAACTTAGCCCCCAGCGATGATGTTTTTTGAAGGGTTTTTATTAACAAAATCTCTCTCATCCATTCTGACTTGGAGGCCAGGTTGTTGTTGTTGTTAAAACTTTTATACCACCCTCCACACAGAGCGGACTCAGAGCAGTGTACAGAAATTTACGTCAAGGAACATTAAAAACAATTTACTAATCTAGGTACATGTATGAAATACAGAAGTTGTAAAAGAATATACAGACGATATACAGAACTCATAAAAACATAAAACCTATATGGCGCCACAGTATGAATTTGAGCCCCGATGGCAGGGGGAGAGAGTGAAAAGGCAACTGACTGATTGCTATTAAAACAATGCTGCTGTTCTCAACCATATGCTTGGTGGAACATCTCTGCCTTGCAGGCCCTGTGGAACTGTAAGAAGTCCCGCGGGGCCCTGATATAATTCAGCAGAGAGTTCCACCATGTTGGAGCTAGGGCTAAGAAAGCCCTGGCTCTGGTTGAGGACAGCCAGACACTCTGTGAGGCAGGAAGTTCCAGCAGATTTTGTTCTCCTGAGTGCAATGCTCTCCAGGGGACATACCAGGAGAGGTGGTCCCACAGATACATTGGTCCCTGACCATTTAGGGCTTTAAAGGTAAAAACCAAAACCTTGAACCTGACCCGGTACTCTATCAGGAGCCAGTGCAGCTGGTGGAGCACAGGTTGAATGTGTACAGTTAATGGTGTCCCTGTAAGGACCCGGGCCGCTGCATTCTGGACCAGTTGTACCTTCTGGATCATTCTCAAGGGTAGCCCTGTGTAGAGTGAGTTACAGTAATCAAGGCTGACTGCAAATCTGGTTCCTGAGGTGTCAGAAGCTTATGCTTGTCCTTTTGATATGTATAGTTTCAGATTGATCCTATCTATGGATGCTGATGGAGTCCTTGGGGAGTGTGATGACTCCAGGGTTTTCTGGATGACACATCTGCCCTTGACTCATTTCAATCTGGCTTCAGGCCTGGGTTTGCTACTGAATTAATTGTACTGGTTTTAAGTTGAACAGGGGACAATCTTCCCTGTCGATACAGTTGGCCCTCTCAGTGGTCTTTGGCTCAGCTGACCACTCCATTCTTATCCACCTGTTTGAATATGGAGTTGGTATTAATGGCATAGCCCTTTGGTGGTTTCACTCTTTTCTGTCTGATTGGACACAAAGTGTCCACTGGAGGTGCAGAGTCAACTGGGTGGAATTTATCATGTGGAGTGCCACAGGGTTCTCTTCTGCCACCCATGCTCTTTAATGTATATATGAGGTCACAGAGTGTGATTGTCCAGGGTTTTGGGGTTGGGTGTCATCAATATGGAGATGACACTCAGATCTATCAGCTGTTTCTGATTCACCAACTCTCTCTTTACCTAGACTCAGCTGATCTGGCCACGTTAATCCATGCTTCTGCCTTTGAAGACAACCCGGAAACTACAACTGGTTCAAAATATGGCAGCCCCACTATGGTTAGGGGCTTGCTGCCGGGAACATCTGTTGCCCATTTTGAAACAGCTACATTGGTTACCAGGCTGTTTCCAGATTCAATTCAAGGTTCTGTTCATGACCTTTAAAGCCCTTCACAACCTGGGTCCTCCATATTTGAAGGCCTGTCTCCTTCTGTATATTTCTGTGTGCCAATTACAGTTGTCAGGCAGCTGTTTGTTGACTATCCCACCACTTAGGGTGGCCGATCTGGCATCGACCAGAGCCTATGTCTTTTCCATTGTGGCTCCAGCTCCCTGAAGACAAGAGGGGCCCCCTCCTTGGAAATTTTCAGGAGGCACTGCAAGGGCTGCCTGTTTCCCATGGCTTTTAAGGGGGTCTGTATGGCAGACATCTTTTAAGAAGGGAGGGGGGGGAAAGAGATTTGGGGTTTACTATTTTATTTTTTGCTTTTAGCAGAATATGTTTTAACTATTATTTTAAGCTGCCTTGAGCCAAGAGGAGAGGTGGGATATTAATGTTTTAATAAGTAAGTAAAGTATTGGAATGGATCCAGCAGCTCTAAGTAGCCTGTTTTTGCCTTAATTTGCTCTCCCATTGTAGGAACAGACCTTTAAGTCAGAGGAAGGCTACTTAGACTGGGGTAATACTTCAGACTTGAGCCAACATGAAAGCTGGGGTATAAAAAATAAATAAAATAACTGAATAAACTTTGATTACAGGAGTGGTAGGAAAGAGTTACAATCCACCCTCTTAGCTTAGATTCCTAGCCTTAGTTATCTTCCTGGAACATACAAAATGTCACAGTGTACTTTTTGTTACATTATAGAGGACAATTTATATAAGATCATCACGGATTAATTATATCAGGTAGTGATAAGTTTAGTATTTCCTGCTATTCAGGCTGCAGCTAGCAGGGGCTAGTCTAATCTGTGCCACTACTTTAACGGAAAGATAGTCATGAATTCCTATAGAGAATTTTCTGTTTTAAATGAATCTTGTTGTTTTGAAGAATGGCAGAACATAAAGGAAAATGCTATGTCCCTGATAGCTGTCCATGTACGTGGAAAGATTGGGAATATATGTCAGGAGAAATAATAGCTACACCTTGTTATACATGGTGAGTAATTTTACTTCATTATCAAAGTATTAGTTTGTAACGACAGAGCGAATTTTTGTATTAAACATTATTTTATGGGATCACATTAGCTTTCAGTGAAATATGTAATGCAATAATTGAATAAGAAAGAAGTTCAAGTAATAAATCAAGAAAAAATTAAAATAAGTTTGAAAATAGAACCAAATAGCATATAAAATAATGGCTGCTGGTCCTATATTCTGTCTGTCTTTCTTAAGGCTAAGAGTCCAGCTGCACCTTAAAGACTAACAAAATTTGTGGCAGGATATGAGCTTTCATGAGTCACTGCTCACTTCGTCAGATTGATTAGATTGCTAAGATGGCTACCTATCTTGATCTTTCTCAAGGCTATACATTGATATAGTCCTGACATAGGTCAGATAGTAAAACCAAGCATGGTATAGTGGTTATTGGATTAGGATTTGGGGGACTCAGGTTCAAATCCCCGCTGCGCCATGGAAACTTGCCCGTCACACGCTCTCAGCTGAACCTCTCATACAGTTGTTGTAAGGATAAAACAGAGGAGAGGAAAACAATATAAACCACTTTGGGCCCTCATTGTTAAAGAAGGTGGGGTGTAAATAAAGTAAGTAATTAAAAAGGTGCATATGCTACTTTTAATTAAGTTTGTGCATGGAGATTAAATTATAATTTTGTTACAAAAGTCTACTTACTCTTTATAATGCGATAAATGACATTCTCAAGTACGATAGCATTACAATAAAGCAAATAATATTCCAATGCCACATTTTTAAAGCTTGTAGAACCTGATATTGGCAGTTTGGATTCCTCTTTAAGGGCTCAAATAGATGAGAAGAAGATCACATGTCTTGTTTGGTCTATAAAATGCAAACTGCAGGTTCCTGCAGCCTGAGTTTGCATCTGGGCTGTGCACAGAAGAGTGAGGAGAGTAAACCCTTATACCTCTACTTGATTTGGTATATTTGAAACCAGGCTTCTTGCTTTGTTGTTAGAATTTTAAAGAAGAAAAGAGGTGTCCTTTAAAAACAATAATTTTTCTACTGTATTTACTGAAATGCAAGACTAGGCTTTTTCAGGTACCCCAAAAGAGTGTGTCGACTGTCGTCTTGCATTCAAGTTACAGTTGTATCCTTTAATATAATGTTGTTGTTTTCTTGGTATATAACTTTTGTAAGGGGGGGTCATCTTACATCTTTCTTTTGAGTAAATATGGTATTTAAAATTCTAATGACAAAGGAGACCAATTCTGAAAAGCAAAATCAAGTGTAGGTTGAATGGTTAAAGTCCCTCTCCCTTCCTTGTATGGCTTCAAGGCAAACAGAGCCTGTAAGAGCCTGTAATTTTGCATGTTATGAATAGAATGAGATGTGTGATCTTTGTTTCATTTGTTTGAGTTCTGACCTGGAATATCCCAGGCTAGCCTGATTCTTTCAGATCTCAGAAACTAAGCAGAGTTGGCCTTGACTAGTATTTGGAAGGGAAACCTCCAAGGAATACCAGGGTCATGATGCAGAGGCAGGCAATGGCAAACCACCTCTGAAACATCTCTTGCCTTAAAAACAAGTCTAGCTGACCACCTAGTGGTGCATAACGCTAGAGCTAGACTTCTGGCTGCAAAACAATGTTAGGATCTCCTGGCTATTCTACACACGATGCCATACAATAATTAATTCATTTGTTTCAGCCCTAAGACTGTTTGCCACTTGCATTGTAATGTTTGAATATGCTATAACTTGGACTGTAGTGTTCACAATATTTAACCTCAAAATATGTGTACTCTCGTGTATACTAAAATTCATGGAGAATACCGTGGAAATTTTGAATTTGTATTTATTCTCTGGATTCAGAATTATTTTAAAATTATGAAAATCCTTTATTCAGGATTTTGTAAAATGTTCATATCTTGATTGCTAGAAGCAGCACGATGAAACAACTGTACTCATGTATATTCTCTCTTTAATTTACGTTTTGTGGAAAGAGAGTTGCATTTTGGTTTCCAACCTGCAATAGCTTTCTACTCAAAAGTTCTTGAATCATTTTATTTTTTTCCTTAGTGTTTGTCGACGTGGGATATTTAATTGTACTTATTATCCCTGTCCTGCTGTCTGTACTGTCTATGGGGACCGGCATTATTACACCTTTGATGGACTGGAATATGATTTTGTCAGTGATTGCCAGGTTTATTTGGTAAAGGTAAGACCTTTCTGATTTCTAACATGCACATAACCGTATTGACAATAACAAACAATGAGTGTCAGCTCAACATCTGAAAGAAGATACAATGGTAGAAAGTGGGTGATGGCTGCACATTCCATATGTGTGAGCTTTATGTTCTGGATCTGATTAAGGAGAAGAAAAGGAACAGGAGACATGGTGGCTCTCAGTGTTTTCCTCCATTGTGCTTTGGCACAAGTTGCTTTCTTCTCATTCAGGACTCTGGTCTTGTTTGAATGACCAAGGTGAACAAAGTCCATTTCCACAACAGAAGACAGTGATATGCAAGTGGAAGAAAGGTATAAGAATCTGAGCCAGTGAGTGGTGCTATCTCCCCTTCTTTCCTTATCCTGGGTATGTTTGTGAAAGCAAGAGATTTCTTCCCCCCTCCCCCAATTTTTGGGAGCACAAACGAGTATCCATCCAGTTGTATATACACAGGAATGCTGATCAGAACCTTCCTATGACATCTCTGTTTCTTAATAAGATGTTCACATGACCAGTTCTCTCTACCTTGGGATAATTTTGCATTTAGCATGTACTAGTTTCCCATGGTACACTGTCGTGGAAAACATCCAACTTGGATGGACTAAGTAATTCTTATGCTTTTGTCCATTTTCCAAAGCATGGCAGTGTTCATTATATGCTGTGAGCCTTTTTGGGCAAGGCATTGCTTTAAAGTTGAATGTTTATATAGCATCAGGCATAAAACTGACACTTCAATAAATAATTTATAAAAGCAACAGATATCCATAGAAAAAATATATAAGAGAAATGGCATGTTATAGCCAAAAAGACAAAGTTGCCACATTTCATTTTGAACTCTAATTTTAAAATCTTTTAAAGGCTTCTGAATCAGAATGTATTCTTCACGATGAGGATGGTGAGCTTTTGGTGGGCATGGTCTGTTTAATACCAGTTGGCTTACTTTAAATGCCATCTTACCCTGGCCCTCCAAACCCTGACACTCTAACCACTATGCCACACTGGTTTTCATGGGGTGGCTGCTGTTGAACATTAGCAAGTAGCAGGGCCTGGGTAAATTACTGGATAGCAAGTCGCTGGTAGTTGCTGATGGACCTGGCCCTGATGCACCTTCCCTCAAAGGCCAAAACATGCCTGGAAAGGCTCATGCCTCCTCCCCCTACATTTTACTGACAGAAGCCAAGGCTTGAAATCTGGCAATACTGTTGTGGTTGCCTATCAATGGCCACTGAGGGCATTCATGTCTTAAAGCTACAAGTGCTGCTTCTGTCATTTTTGGGAGTGGATAACTTTTTTTTAAGATTTCAGATCTGAGGTTTATAGACAGATATGTCTTGTCTGTCTAAGGCCCTACTCTCCAGATTTAAATAGGCACAGATGGGGCCATGCTGAGAATTAAATATATCAATAATATTCTCTGACACAGCTTAAAAGGTTTTGTGACTATGTACTTTACAAACTTAAACCAGTTTTAAACCAGGCTGGATCATATGGAACTGCAGAAATTGGCGCTTTTAGATTGCTAGTGAAGACATGTCTAATATCCATTCTTATACCCACAGAGAGCCATAATTTCCTGAGATCCTTAGATGGGAGTCTTAGCAATTCTACTGCTTTTGGTTTATAGTGTACATGTGCCCTTTACTGGCTTTTTAAAAATAATAAATACAAACACATAAATAATGAATGTCTTCCCATACAAATATACATATGACTTTCCATCCTTTTGCATTTATGCATATTAGCAAATTCCATGTCATATGTCACAGTGGTCCATATTAAGCTACCTGTTCTGCTGGGGGCATTTGGAGTTCAGTAGAGAAATTGGCATTCACAAAAACAAGATCCATGGCAAGTTGCCTGCACCTCTTTCATCCAACAAGCAAGATGACACAAGTGATGAAAACATTGCCTGTGTAGATCCATGATATTAGAACTAGCCTTGTTATTTTCTAGACAGGTGCAATGCTAGCCCTACCAAGAAACCTTTTCAGACTGTGACTTTTTCCAAAGGAGGATGATATGCCATTTCACAATAGCCAATTTGTTCTTAGCATTTGGATTGCAAGGGACTGTTGAAGGATTTCCCTGGCTCTAAAGAAAGAATGTTGACTATATTCTAGACCACGGATTCTCGTACTATGTCATAGTGCACTTTCTTGGCAGAACTGGTTGTTGATCTGGGAAGGCAGTGCTCAGGAAAGTGACACTTCAAAGGTATCTTCAAAGGCAGCCCCATGTAATGCATGCTACAGTAGTCCAGTCTGGGGATTATAGTAGTGTAGATCAGCAAGTTTATGTTTGCAGCGTCTAAATAAGGGGCCAGTTTATGAGTAAAGTGTAACTGAAAGGTACTCCTAGTAATGGCACTAACTTGTTTATGTACTTTTAAGCCCAGGTCCAAAAGCACTCCCAAGCTCTTAACCTGACCAGAGAAAGCTGAACTCCAACTAGGCCTGGTAGATCAACACCAGTCAAATACTCAGCCATTTTACAAGCTTCACCTCCGTCTTGTCTGAATTAAGCTTCAGTTTGTTTACTCTCAGCTGCTTGACCACAGCCTCAGGACACTGTCCCAGGACATTCACAGCTCCATCTGGAGGCTTATATAGTTGAGATGTAAATATGAGTGTCCTCTGCATATTTTTGACAGTCCACTCCAATGCTCCTGATGGTCTTGGTCAAAGTTTTAGCATAAATGTTAAAGAATATTAGAAATAAAATGGACCCTTGGGGTATCCCATACATCAAATCCCAATCAACTGATACTGCCTTTCCTATGGAAATTCTTTGCTTCCTACAAACAAGAAAAGAATAAAACCAGCAAAGGGCTGTCCCTTTTATCCCAAGTATTTACTGTAGTTGAACCACTAGAACATCATCAACTGTGTCAAATGTTGCAGATAGATCCAACAGTATTAATCCAATTGTAGCTATAAATCATCCTCCATGGCCAAGCAATCTCTGCTTTTCATCTGAATATATGAGAACAACTGAACTGCTAAATCGACTGAGATTAGTGATACCGGATAGGAATGAACAAGCTGTAACAATCTAGACAGGATGTCAGGTCTTAGTACAGGAAATACTTGAATATTCATCTGAAGAAACCACAATTGGTCCAGCATGTGGCTGCTACAATATTAATAGGGGCAAGCCATAAATAGAGCTCCAGTTTTTGAACACTTGTACCATATCTGGTTAGCTGCCTAGTGCTTTAAAAAAAAACTTGGGGGTCAAAATACCACAAGGACTATCTCACAAGAACTATTTCTTTTGATTTGAAAATTTGAACACTAGGACTATCATCTAATGTCTTGTTTTGTATGCTTCCACTGTATGAGACAGGACCTTCAGGCAGTGTTACCTCCAATGGCCTGCTTCATTGTTTGGGGAAATTAGCAGGGGAGGCCAGAAGGGGATCAAGGACGCCACATCAGTTTATACCAAGGTCCAGTACAGTAGGAAGACTCCAAATCTGAAGAGTAAATTAAATAGGTTTTATTGAAGAATTTCCCTAATTACAAGCACACTAAACATTTAAAGAGAGCAAGCAGCACAGAACAAAGAAAGTAGAGGTGATTGATAGTGAACAGAAGGGTCAGTTATGGAGTGATACTACATGTCCAGATGTGCAGAAGTCCTTGAAGAGAATAGTGCCAATGGCCAGCGTTATATGCTATGGGAAGGCCCGAAGAAGAGACTCTGGGAGTGTACTCAAAGTATAGGCGCCATCCTGAGTGCACACACTGATGGATGAATGTGCATGGATGGATATAGACCTTGGATTACAATGCAAGCCAATAGGACGTCCTGAGGGACTTGTCCCAGGTGAAGACAATCTGGACCAATGAGGGGCGTCCTGAGGGACTTGTCTCAGGTGAAGAGCCAATAGGACGTCCTGTCACCAATGAGGTACCAGAGGGGCAGGGTCTGGATTCACAATAGGGTGGGATTAGCCAGGTGCTGGGTGGCTAGCTGAATGGGTTTAATGACTCCATCCTGATGGTCCTGCCACAGCAAATTGAATAGGTTCCCAGGATTAGACAAGAGGTGGGAGATGCATCTTTGATTAGTGTCAGGAAGGATCACTAAACATTTGAATGTATGATTGGTTTATCTTGGTATCCTGAGGGATGAAGCAGGAAAGACAGTTGTGGAGACAAAGAATTCTCACATAGACATAGGTGCACACAAAAGGGCTAGGTGAAGTTTTAGAGACAGAAGGGCTATTCTGCAGGTGGCCTCTGAATAGCCTTTAGAAATGTAGATACTTTACCTGTGGAACTCATTGTTATTCCATAAGCATACCTCTGTTGGGTGGAGGGGGAGGTTGGTGGTTGCCTTGGAGGGCTGCCTTTTGTCTCCTAAAATTAAACCCTTTTGCAGAGCCTTGGCTTGCTCTGTGTTTCAGACCAGGATTGCCTTCCTTGACCTGAGTTTGTGGGTCTCTGGTTCAGGTTAGAAGTGGGGTGCTCTGCTATTTAAGGCTACCTGTGAGTAAGGCACCACCTCTGGGCTACAGCAGTGAAGTGTGGCATGCCTTCCTGAGGAAAGCATATATTGCTCCTAAACTGACTTTGTTGAGGTGTGAGGGTGTTATGTCTGGCTAATTTCATTTTTGACTGAACAGTTTTGATTTCCTTCTCAGTAGGTTTCTGTAAGCTTTGTTATTTCATTCTTGTTGAGGTGAGAGGATTTATAGTTTACTCAAAGCTTTCACCGAGTTCTACAGTTTGAAGCATTTTTCATCCACCCTAGCTTACTTCCAATATCAGAACCAGGATGAGAGAAAAATACTTCAAACAAAAGCATGTAGAAAAGTAGGACAAGGAAGGAAGCAGGAATTGGTTCCCTTTAACCTACGTACTGTTTGGTAAGTAAAACAAAATCACATATCTCCCCACTTTAAAATATATGGGTAGCCATGTGACCAAATAGGCCTTTATTGTGTGTAGTTCGTCTTTTGATAACAAGGCAGGCAAAAACTCCACTGAGTTCTAGGAACTAAACATTAGGCAGCAGACTTGGATATGGGAACTCAGATTGCTGCCAAAGACCTGCAAAAGTAGAGGAGGGTATGATTAAATTGAAGAAAAGAAGAGATGCTTACTGCTTACTGTTGCTTTTTCCTTGAAATCCTTTCCCCAACCACTTTTTTCCCATCCCAGGTTCAGGACAAATGTTCACTGCATCCCAGAGTAAAATAGCTGGGGGCAGGACTACAGACAGAAAATAATGAGTGGAATAATAGTTCAACAGCCCTCTCCTACCCAAATCTTCCTTACACCAGAATTATGCTATCCTGTCACAGCTAGCAAGCTGAGGAGCTAGTTGCAGCCAATCAGCAAACTAGCATCCGAAGTTATATAATCTTTATTGTTCTTTATTGTTCAAAGACCCACCATATCCTTTCTATCATTAGGGCTTCAGACCAAAAGTTGATATGGCAAATGAGTTCCAAACATATTTTTCTAGCTAATAAAATGGAGAATACAATGTGTTTGTTAACTAATCCTTTCAGAAGAGAATGGCTGTTTTCAAAAGGTATCAGTTTATCTAGCTCTTCATATATTTGGCATATTTTAAGGTCAGTGTGACTTCGTGCCAACCAAATATTTTTTGCTATGTAGAACTAAACAGAAAATCTTATGAAAAAAAGGTGGTGGGAACTGGGAATATTCAGCCTGGAGAAGAGGAAGAAGAGCAAAAAATACTCTTTTTAAGTATTTGAAAGGCTGTCATTTGGAGGAGGGTATGGAGTTGCTTTGTGCCCTGGCCTGGATAGCTCAGGCTAGCCTGATCTTGTCAGATCTCGAAAGCTAAACAGGGTCAGTTGCCAGCTCTGGGTGAGAAAATATCTGGAGATTTGGGGGGTGGAACCTGGGGAGGGTGAATTTGGGGGGGGGACCTCAGCAGGGTACAACACTACCCTATAGAGTCTACCTTCCAAAACAGTCATTTTCTCCAAGGGAACTGATCTCTGTTCTCTGTAACAGCAGGAGATCTCCAGGCCGCACCTGGAGACTACCAACCCTAGCAGACTAGCACCAAGGAATACCGGGGTCTGCAACACAAAGGCAGGCAATTACAAACCACCTCTAAGTGTCTCTTGCTTTGAAAGCCTCACTAGGGGTCACTATTAAGTCAGCTGTGATTCAACAGTGAAAAGTACTGAGTCTGACGAGTGATTACAGCTCTCATAGGTTTATTAGTGCAGAACAAGACAACTTTAGCTGGCTCGCAGTCCGGCTTATATTCCGTGAAAACCACATCCCAAAACACACCCCTACACTGTAATAGGCTATTTACAGTGGCCGAGAGTTCCATGGACTCTCAGCCGGGAGCCTAGCCCTCGGATTGGTGCAGGCTAGGATCTGCTTAGTCCATTGTTCGCGGGAGTGAAGCTCCGAGGTTTAGCCGGACTGCGTGGAGCCCCCAGGTGCCACACCGTCTGGACTGAATACATTACAAACAGCAAAAAAAAAAAAAAAGGAGCTGTTTCAGTTGGTAGTGGAGGATAGGACTCATAACAATAGGTTTAAATTACAGATAGGATGATTTCAAAGAGATATTCGGAAAAGCCTTTTAATGTTAAGGGCAGTTAAGTGGTGAAATCAGTTGCCCAGGGATGTTGTGGATTCTTCCTCCTTGGAGATGTTTAATTGGAGGTTGGATGATTATTTGTCAGGGATGCTTCAGGTCATCCTGCATGGTGCTGGGAGTTGGACTGGATAGTCTTCAGGCATCTTACAGCTTTTTCATTTTTAAAAAATTTAATTCTGTTGTGTTTGTAGTGCTTGTACATTTGTATTATATTTTCTGCTTTGGCAATTTATCTAATGTAGTTGTTTTAATGCCTTCTCTTAGACCTGCTTTTGCAACTGTCTCAAAAATGGAGCTCATGGCACAGGGCAAATGGGCTCTGGGCATCATAAAAAGGCATAGTTTGAGGCAGATCATCAAACCAGAATCTCAAACAGTAGCTTTGAAGCTGGTTTGCAAAATACAGTTTGATATTGTGTTTGAACTATATTTAGAGACGGCGTGACCACAGGAAAAAGTTTTCTAGAGCAGGAGTCCCCAGTGTGATGCCCATGGGTACCATGACACCCACCCAACATCTTTCCGCTTGCCCACCAAATGTTTTTAGAAAGTGTGTTGATTGGCTTTGTAGTCTGTAGCAGTAACTTCAGAAATGGCTGCCATTATGGCACAATGAAATTTGCTTTGTATATACTTTTTCAGAGTAAAAGAGCTTTCTGTTATTGTGAAAATTTCACACAAGTAGTGAAGGAAAGCATTTTTTAAATCGATAATCCAGAAAATGCTACCAAGTACAGTTCCCTTAAAATGGGTGGATTTACTGATGGTCTGTTCAGCAAGTGCGTAAACTAATCTTGGGCATCCATCTTCCCACTGACGGGCTTCTCTCTGGACTATCTACTTTAACAACCTTTTTTTCAGGAGGCAGAAGGTCTAATTCTAGCTGGCATTAGATTTCTTCTGGCTGTACGTGCTCCAGATGAGCCATTCCAGATCAGTTTACCTTCTTCAATCCATTAAACTATTCTGCAACTAAATCAGTTCTGCTTTTCAGTGTTTCTTTCAAATTGTGCCAATTAGCAAGCAGACTCTGTCCCAGAAACAGACAGCACAAGGATTAGAGCAATGGCAAGTATTGTAAAAGATGCATTGTAGCTCCTGTTAAAAGAAATACAGCTATTCAGATATTATAATAGACCCTGTAAAAAAGAAACATTCCTCACCCAGCTCCAGCCTTTTTGACCCTTAGTATTATGATAGGTGGTCAGGAATTTGACTGTCCTCTTAACCAGGGTCTTACCTGTATTACCTTATCAGCAGTGTTCCCTCTAAGCTGAGTTAGTCTAAGCTAGCTCACAGTTTTTTAGCCTCCGGCTCACACATTTTTGTCTTAGCTCAGGAAGGAGGGCTCCAGAGCAAACTAATTTATGCAGTAGCCAAACTACGTGCTCACAACTTTAATGGCAGTAGCTCACAAAGTAGAATTTTTGCTCACAGGACTCCATAGCTTAGAGGGAACATTGCTTATCAGCAGTTCTTAGCGTCAGTATTTCCAAGTTCTGTCTCCCCACACACTCGATTCTCTTCTGAGTCTTGTAAAGCTTTGCATGATTTAGATGCACTGACATGTTAACATATCTCTGCAACATCCTAGGGGTTACACCATGTGGGTGCAGTGCTGGAGCAAGTGGAGAACAGGAGCAAGTACTCTATTATGTATATGTAAAATAATTTATGTAAAATATTTTATTCAAATATTGAGCTGAACCACATAGTTCCCCTGAACTCCTTAGGGGCAAGACAGGATAAAAATGTAATAGATTGGCTTCCTTTTCACTGTAAAAGTGCTTTCCCCAGGAAAGCAAACAAGCTTACACAAAACTAGAGATATAAATTTTAATTCTCTTCACTTTCAGATGTAACAACTGTTTGTCAAACCTGTCAGACTCAGCTGCGGAGATAAGGTTACTAGACTCCTGGACTGATAAGATCAGCTGAGACTTTCTTTGTGTCTATCTAGAGAAGAATGCAGGAAGAGCTTTTCCTAGAGAGTTACTGAAATGGATCTTTTTGTGCATCAACAATAAACAGTGGTCCTGCAATCCAAATGGGAATGTATGCATGAAGTCAGGGCAGGTCCTGACAACTATCAGGAGCTTTCTGTTGTTTTCACTGTAGAAGACCCAAAATTAACAGGAGAAGCCATGGTAGTGTACAGAATTTCCTAACATTCTGATTCACATGTTACCAAGTCGCCACTATAAGGACTTTTAATCAGATCTCCGCCTGAGCCGCATTTGAATCAGTACTGTGGGGAAAAGGGACAAGTCTTCCACCCAGTCCATTTTCCTGATCTAACATGGCCATGAATAACCACTAATTGCCCCACTGGGGAAATGTATATAATAATGGCTAGATAGGAATCCTTGAGGCCAATAGTGGCTCCCCAGGGCTGTTTCAGATCAAGAAAATGGCATGTAGCGGGGAAGGTTTAAGTATGGATATATCTGGTGGCTGCAAGGACTTTACTGAGAGGACTTTGCCAGAACTAAACTTGGAATCACTACTGATTTCAATGAAACGTATCTTCCACATAACTGCATTTATAGTTGTGGCTTGTTGCATAAAGGGGAAGATTTTAATTTGTGTCTTTTAATGTCTTTTGAGGGTTTTTCTTTTGTTTATATTGTAAGCCATCTTTTATTTCTACCAGGTAGAAAGGCAGCTAATAAATGTTATAAATGAGTAAAAAATAAAGTAGCTACATGGTTTTTAGGACATTTTTTGTTTTAATAAAAAGGAGCCTTTCGCAGGGAGTGAACCCTTTCCCCTTGCTGCTTTCCTATCTAAAATACTTCCACTAGTTTAACCTAGGATGGGTAAGACTACTGGTGGTTTTCATTGTGAAAAGTGCACAAGTGGAAAGGATAAACAACCCCCCCCACTAATGTTTCCCTCCAAATCACAGCCCCAGAATTTGCTGTGTGTGTATGGGGGGGGGGGGGAGAGAAACAGCATCCTGAAGAATAATCACAGAACTACGTGTAATGTGTAGAGCTGCCCAGTGAATATAGAAGAGAAATGTGTAGAGATCTAGAGAAATACATTTTGTACAACAGTAATAAAAACTATAAGAACTAAATTTGAGGGTATTTCTAAGCGTAGCTTAATTTATGTATTCCTACCCTTTCTCTTTCTTTCATCATCCTTGGCTCTATGAGAACAAAGAAACACATTATTGAGAAAGGAAAAGTGCTCCTGTTTATAAATGTGTTTATAGACTTTCAGCAGAAATTAAGTATGAAGTATATTCCTTAATGTAAGAGAGTTCTGTTTCATTGTGTTTCTAGCCACATGCAAAAAGAATAAACAGTGGTTTCACCTGTTAAGCTACGTGGACACCTACGGTGGCACATTGCTAAGGATTGTATCACTTGAAAATGGATACCTAAGCATTCCCAAACTTTAATCATGGGACTATCATGTTTTTAATTAGGAAAGAATTGCAGTAATATAACCCAGTAAAATGCCAAATCTGATACTCAGCAGGGCAAAGCGAAATTAATGACACAAAAGACAACTGTTTATGGTGACTGTTTGTATCCTTTTAAAAATACATTAAATATCTTCACATTACACCATTAATAATTTTTGATAGAAATTAGGGAAAAAATTAGGAAGCCTTATTTCGTATATTTTATAATTGGTTAGTTTCAATTACTTGGGTATTCACATCTTTTGAAATGAATCTTTTAGGAATCAGTGAAAGCCCATTTTGACCTACATACAGAATGAGAATACTCCAGAAATTTTTAAGTGCAGAAATAATCTTGAATGCACAGATGTGCATCTGCTCATACTATAGGTACTTACAGAAATGTGTATACATTGTCTCTCTGTGTGTCTCCCTTCGTCATATAGTCACTTAGGACCTGTCTATACAAGTAGCTGTTTACATTTAAACATCAGCAACTTCATATGTTGCAGTCTTCAAATTATTTAGTCTCCTTGGCTTACCTTTTTTCATCTTTAATCAAACATGGAGAAGCCTCTGAAAATTCACGAGCTGCATATGAAAGTGATGCCGTTTTCTGTATTGTCCTCCCCTACAGTACTGAGAGGTATATTGCCTCTGACTGTGAAGGATCTATTGAGTTATTATGATTAATGTTGATAAACGTATCCAGGAACTAAATGGAGCCCCAGGCAGAGTATCTTTGGCCCTGCTCCTCTGTTTGTTAATGTTTTGAATACCCAGTATTTTGTTGCAAATGTAACCCATTTCATGACTTTGACCCATAATTTACATGGATGATTTACTTCCATCATATTTCACACTAGTATTTGTAATCCTGTATTTATTCATCTATATATATAAAAGAAAGTCCCCTCACTGTAAAATCAACACCCAGGCCAAACCGCTGGACCTAGAGACACCAAATTCGGGGAGAGCGCTCCTACCATGGCGTAGGTGCTCACTAAGAAGGGATTTTTAGAAATTTGACCCCTAAGTGGGTCAAAAGGGGTAAAATGTGCTCCTCCCATTGATTCCTATGTGGCTGCCAGGCAGCTGCTTCTCTGCCCCCCCCACTCTCTGATCGGTCAGCTGCAGAGCTCAGTGTTCTGAGGTAAAAACCCCCAACAGTTACAGGGGACTGCAGACGGCTAATGACAGTTGAGGAAATCAGGAGTGGCCAAGAACCACCTGTGAGGTGAAACAAAGCTGCTGGCCCAGCCTCTCTGATGGCTTCCAACACACTCCCCCACCTCCTATATCTAAAAGGCGGATGTCTGTCAGGTGCAGCCCCACCTCCACAGTGGCTTCTAATACTCCCCCCCCCTCCCCCTCCTACACTGGACAGGCAGCTGAGCTGCCTGTCAGGTGTAGGAGAGGAGGTTGGATGGCTTCCAACACACTCCCCCACCTCCTATATCTAAAAGGCGGATGTCTGTCAGGTGCAGCCCCACCTCCATAGTGGCTTCTAATACTCCTCCCCCCTCCCCCTCCTACACTGGACAGGCAGCTGCCTGTCAGACATAGGAGAGAAGGAGGGATGCGTACAGCCACCGGGGAGGTTTGCTCAGCAGGATTGCCTTAGCACTGCTGCTGGCCCAGCCTCCCTGATGCCTTTAAATACAATCCCCCCCAACACCAGACAGGTCGGTGTCTGTCAGGTATAGAAGCAGGGTATGAATGTTTATGGGGAGATAGTAAAGGACATTTCTAGGAGCCATTTCAATGTGTGCCTCCCTCATGAACCTGAAGAAATGTCCACCACATCACCACTCCCTCACACCAACTCCCCCTCATACCTGTCACCTCTTATTGCCCCCAAGAAAGCTCCTGGCAAACATAGAGCCAGATACACCAACGCCAGAGGTCGATTCAGGAGGGGATTACGGGGGATCGTCGTTCCCCCGGGTGAGGTGCGGGGGCGGGGCACATGACGAAGCCCTGCCGCCTGCTTCCGGCCGCCCCCTGCTTCCAGCCTCATTCTGTTGCAGAAGGAAGAAGAAGCAGGAGGGTAAGTTGGTGTCCTCCCCCTCTGCCTGGCCGAGACAACTTCACGTGGCCTCCGCAAGGACTCCCAGCCCCATCCAGGAGCTTCCCCGAGGTAGCTGTGTTAGTCTGTTGCTGCAAAATAGTCCAGGAGTTCAAATAGCACCTTTAAGACTAACAAATAGCACCTTTAAGACTAACCTTTAAGACTGAGTGGTGGGTGTGGCCTTATGACACACTTCCGGTGATGTCAGGGGGTGTGGCATATGCTAATGAATTATGCTAATGAGTTCCCCTAGCTCTTTTTCTATGAAACGACCCCTGACCAATGCTACAAGGAGGAGGCAACTTAGGAATGCGGCAAAGACATTTGCACATAGTACTCCTGCAGTGCTCTGAGCTGCACAGGCCAAGTACCAGCAAGATCACTCTGAGGTGCTCAGAACAACACAGTCTCCATATGAGCAAAACAATCCAGGAACACAAGTAGAGAGGCCATCACTTTTGTGGAAGGTAGCAGGAGTTGACTTAACACATGACTTCTTAAACGGACAGTTCTATGTGGCCTGCTCCAGAGTGAGCTCATCAAGCAGCCTGGTGATCCCAGCACCTGAGGGCAGAACCACCAGTGTGGTCTAGAGAGAGGTCCTTCAGTAGAGAGGGGGAAAAGTACACATGTCTCAATTTCTTACACTACCATCTTCTCCATTAGAATTCCTACAACAAATGTTACATTTCAGACTTCACATAATCAGTATTATAACTGGATTTGCGGAACTTAAATACCGTTGCGAAGCACAGATAGCAGGCTAGTGTGACTATATAGCAACTAAAAACAATTTGCCTCCTCTGCATTCATAGATGCTTTTAAATTTTTGGAAAAACTGGAAGATACTAATTATATACCAAGATAGACCAATATTATATAATAATATCAGAGTAAAAGACAAACTTAGCTTATTGAATGTAGTCTTTTAGTTTGTGATAATTGTTCAATTTGTTGAGTAGCTCGCTAAAACAACATGACAGGTGTCCTACAGACTGGCAGCCCAGATGATAGCCTGACTTGAATTTGTTGTCGTCTTTCAAAGCTGCTAAGCTAATGGTAATTACCACATCTTGTGGTAGTGAATTCTATAACTTGTTTATACATTATGTGAAGAAATGTGTCTTCCTGTCTGTCCTGACCCCACTGCCAGTTAATACTACAGGATGACCAGGGGTCATTTCGTAGAAAAAGAGGTGCAGGAGCTCATTAGCATAACTCATTAGCATAACTTATTTGCATATGCCACAACCCCTGACATCACCAGAAGTGTGTCAGAAGGCAATACCCACTGCAACTTACCTGGCTGCTTTTTGCTCATTGTGGCCTGGGGCTGCTGGGAGCAGGGGGCGGGGCTTGTTGCATGTGCCCGCCCCCTGGGCTCTTTACTATCGGAGCTCCGCTCCTGTGCGCTCCTGCAGGAAATGACCCCTGAGGATGACCCTTAGTTCTAGTATTATGTGAGAGGCAAAAAAATTTCTCTCTCGACTTCGTTCATAAACAGAATGCCCAACATAAAAAATGAGATTTTATGAATGTCCAACATACACAAAAATTGGTCTATATTTTTTTTGTAGAGGATGCAGTTGTATGACTAGATTTCAGTTTATTTCACATTCTAATTTCAAATGTCATAACCAGCTGAAAAAAGGAAGAACATGGTGTCGAAGATTGTGTTGGTGGTGATAAATTATTCTTTATTAGACTTTGATTTTTAAAAAGATTACAATTTATGATTTGGACTTGAGTCCTAAGCCTTTGTTCTGTTTCTCCATTGCAGGGGCATTGGGGAAGGGGGTGTGGCTCAGTGGTAGAGCTCTGCTTGGGATGCAGAAAGTGCCAAGTTCAATCCCTGGTATCTCTAGTTAAAAAGATCAGGTAGCGGGTGATGTGAAAGACCTTTGACTAAGCCTCTGGAGAGCTGCTGCATGATGGATCAGTGGTCTGATTCAGTATGAGGTAGCTTCACCGCAGACTGTGACAGCAGCCATGAAATTAAAAGACGCCTGCTCCTTGGGAGGAAAGCGATGGCGAACCTAAACAGCATGATAAAAAGTAGAGACATCACCCTGCCAACAAAAGTCCGCATGGTCAAAGCAATGGTATTCCTAGTAGTCATGTATGGCTGCGAGAGTTGGACTATAAGGAAGGCTGAGCGCCGAAGAATAGATTCTTTTGAACTATGGTGCTGGAGAAGACTCTTGAGAGTCCCTTGGACTGCAAGATCAAATCAGTCAGTCCTAAAAGAAATCAACCCTGACTGTTCCCTGGAAAGCCAGATAATGAAACTGAAGCTCAAATACTTTGGCCACCAAATGAGAAGGGAGCACTCACTGGAGAAGACCCTGATGCTGGGAAAGACTGAAGGTCAAAGAAGACGGGGACGGCAAAGGATGAGATGGTTAGATAGTGTCATAATTGCAACGAACATGAAATTGAGCAATCTTCAGAGGACGGCGGAAAACAGGAGGGCCTGGTGAGATCTTGTCCATGGGGTCGCGAAGAGTCGGACTCGACTGTGCGACTGAACAACAACAAGAAGCTTCATATGTCCATAGATCTGTGAAGTGTCTTTCTCTGGTGCTTGGTGCTTTCTGCTTATTGCAAGGCGTTGGTGTTTTCTGCATGAGGATGGGTTGGGTCGTTTCTTCATTGTTGATGTGGCTGCTAGTAAAGTGCAGTGGCAACAGGGCTTTTCTGTGGCATGTTTTCCAACAGCAGTGAGCCCCAGGGCAGATAACCTGTGCTGAAATAAGCCTAGTAATAAGCAGGAAGTGTCTTGTGTCAAAATGAAATGCCACCTCCATAACAGAGAATAGTGGTATGGAAATAAAAGAAAGGGTTAGGGTCCAAACCATGGTTAAAGGGATTTTAAAAGATTTTACTGTTTCTTTGGTTGAAATTGGAGACATGCTGTTTTGTTAGCTAATATGGCTAGCTGCGAGTGATTTTTACAATCAGAATTTTAGCATTACACTTCAGAATGATAAAATAATGGCAATTTGTTTGACCAGTCTAAATTTTCCATCTGAAGGGAATAGAATCCATTCCTTCTTCAGCATTGAAATCCTGGTGTATTGTAGTCTACAAAAATTAGGATAGCGGCTACATTTTCGATTCCTTGCCCAGATTTCTGTTACTGTTTCTCCGTTACTCAGCAACACTACACTATCACAAAGAAACTGATACTAAGTTAGAACAGGCTAGTTTTGATGATTTAATGGGAAGATACGACCTGGTCCTGCAACGGAAAAAACATTTTGTTTTTGTTTTCTAGAACTCAGTTTAGTTCCTCAAGGCAGAGTGTGGTATTTCCTCCTTTGTTTTTTTTACCTTAAAAGGTAAATGCAACTTCGTTCCTGAAAGTGGTTATATAAAATGTGATGATACGCAAGTGACAAGGAGGCAAGAGGCTTCTCTACTATTTTTTTTAAAAAAAAATAGCACCATTGAGTCAGTTCACAAAAGTTGAGGGTCCATAGCTCAGTAAGAAGCATGTGCTTTGAACAATTAAGCACCCAGGTACTATCCCAGCCATTTCCACTCAAATGATTGTGGGTAGCAAAGGTGGGAAAGAAAGACCTCTGAAAAGCTACTGGCAGTAACAGTAGACTTTATTGGACTAGATGGATCACTGGTCTGCATAGGGCAAAATGTCCCTTCGTTTTCTGTTTACACATGGACACACACCTTTAATATAACAACAGCCAAGGGCAGGATGGTTGTACAGAGCTATCGTCTTTGATGAGTGTGGGCTCCTCTAAGTGTACAGGCCTGATTGACATCAATACTTTGGTCTAGTGGTTATTTTGTGTAACCAGTGTTTTGGTCTTAGTTACTGTGTGTGCATTTTACATGTGTTGCTGTATGTTATGTGGATGTAATTTCATGCCCACTACCTCGTGGCTTTTATCTGAGTTTTTAATCTATATTTATTGAGTACTTTGTAATAAATTGATGTATCTTATTCTTTTGTTTAGCTGCTCCACCTTCTAGGTTCCTGACTGGTATACACAGGGCAGCTTCATATGACTGACTTTAAACCTGTTGGTATATAATACTTACCGAGGTGGCCAATCTTTTATGCAAGGGTGCCACAAGAAAAATATCAGAGAGTGCCAGTTCAAATACCGCCCTTTATTCCTCTCCCATCTTTCTTTTTTGTTTCTTATTAAAGTAAAACAAGTTTAATCAATGACTTCTAGCACACTGTTAAAAGCATGAGCCACTGGTGTACAGTGGGAAGTATTGTACTATCCATGTGTGGAAGGCATATAGTTTCCCCATATTCTCCTCCTTTTCTTGTAGCACTTTCTTGCAGCACAGAATGATCATTCCTAGGGTTGTAGGATCCATGCAGAGAAAGTCAGGAAGGTTGGTTGGCTGGAGTGAGGAGGGACAAGAGAATAAAACTGACTCCTTTCCTTAGCAAAGCCATGCTGCTGGAAGAGGAAGAAGGAGCAATTTCGTGTCCTCCTCAGTCTGTCCTCCCTCAATGTGTGCAGCTGTTTTTGTGTAGTCCAGCAACCCTGGGGAATGATTTTTCCATTAATCAGAAAGGGCTGTAGTGATCAGAGTGGGTCTGAGGAAACCTGAGTTTGTCCCCTCTCCAGTGTGAAGCTAAATAGGTGACCTTGAACAAGCAACGTAGCCTAACCTACCACACAAGGTGGTTTGAATGATAAACTGGGGAAAGAACAACAAATTGTTTCCACCCTCATCTCCATGGAGGATAGCTGGGGTTTAACATGTAATGGATAGATAATAGTTGTTTTACCAGGAGTGTGCCTACTTTGGTAAGAATTAGTGTGGTACAGCAGCTAGATTTGAGTCCAATAACACCGTAAGGACCAACAAGATTGGTCTCTAAGGTGCTACTGGCCTCAAATCTACTGCAGACCAACATGGCTCCCTTCTGAAACTGTGGTATATAGTAGGTACACAAAACCTGTATCAGATATAGTGTTGCCTGGGAGCCATTTCCCTTCCTGTGAAAGGCTAATGATTTAGACAGTGTTGTTAGAGAGATGCATGAAAATGAGGAGAAATTACCATCCAGGAGGGGGAGGTAGATGTGTACATGAAAAAGTAGAGCCACAGTTTTATTCAATTCATGGATGAGTTTGCATGTTTGCCTTTAGCATGCCTCCTCCCCATTTTAAGGATGTATTCTTAAGCTAAGCAATGTGGTAGATTAAATCTTCATCTTAACTGGTTTGGTTTCAGCCAGTTTGCATTGCAATATAACTCACTGTACAACCAAGTGGGTCTCATCCATTTCCTTAATTGCACTCTGGCAGATTGAGGTTTATTTCTACATCAACCTAGCATAACTTGATTTAGAACAGTTTTAACTCAGGCTGGCCCAGAAGCAGCCCAGGGCAACTGGAGTATCGTCAAGCAGCCCAGGGCAACTGGAGTCTCGTACCATCTGACAAATTCCATGTTGTTTTGTTATGAGGATGCTGCAGTAACATACAGTTGTGTTTGCATATAATAATTCTTTCTGCTTTGCAGAGTTCAGACAGTCCAAACATATCTATAATAATTCAGAACAAGAAGTGCTTTGATAATGACATCATTTGCTCAAAGAGTGTCTTTATCTCTGTTGGAGACACAGAGATTTACTTCAGTGACCCTGTAGATGTACAGGTAAGTTCCATATTCCTCTTTTTTTAACTTGACCTTCAGTCAACCCACTACAGTACTGCTTAATAATTAAAGCAAATTTTATCTGAAGAAGCATAATAAAGAGCTCAAGCTGTAAGGTAATAAAAATGCTCCCATTTTCGTAGTTCTTACTCCGCTCTGTGGTCTTCTGTACAATCACCACAATTTTTTGGATAATGCAGAACTTCATTGAAATCATTTTTTTCCTCTTTAGCACCCAACCATGTGGTTTCTGAGAATGCTAAGGTCTTCTCCTGCTAACTTTCACAGACTCTGCTCCTCTTCCTTCAGTAAGAGTAGTCAATGCACCTTCCTTCATTATTCTCTATATGCCTTTAAGCACAGTGTATCGAACTGCATCTGCCCAAAATCGCTTCCTTAACTCTTGCAAGTGGCATCTAGCCCTATTGAGCATGTGCAATTTGGCACACTATGTTTAGGGATCTATAGGAAAGCAGGCTGATTAGCCCTGACTGGCCCAATCTTGTCAGAGCTAGGAAGCTAAACAGGGTTGGCAATGGTTGGTACGTGAATGGGAGAACACCAAGGAAGACTGGAGTTGCTGTACAGAGGAAGGCAATGGCAAACCACATCCATACACCTCTTGCCTTGAAACCCCCATGGTCCTAGGCTCACCAAGAGTCAGTTGCAACTTGACAGCACATAATTCTTTATTATCAGGAGAGCAAAGACTGAAGGAGTGTGAAAAGTACTGAGACGGATGAGTGATTACAGCTCTCATACTTTTATTAGTGCAGAACAAGACAACTCTAGCTGGCTCTCAGGCCGGCTTATATTCCCTGAAAACCCCACACCCAAAACACACCCCACACAAGTGATTGGTTATTTACAGTGGCCGAGAGTTCCATGGGCTCTCAGCCCGGAGCCTAGCTCACCGATTGGTGCCGGCTAGGATCCGCTTTGCCCATTGTGTTCTGTAGTGAAGCTCAGACGTTTCGCCTGACCGCGTGGAGCCCTTGCCTCGCACGCAGTCTGAGATGAATACATTACAGAGTGTTAGCTGATCTACCTTCAAGGAAGAGGAGAAGGAAGCAGCAAGGGGCAGGACAAGAACAAGGTAACTGTGGAGGGTACTGCTCTGATAATCTATTATATGAAGCCATCCTTTACATCACCTCATTATAAAGCTGGCCCAATGGTCATGTGATTATCCTATAATCCAAATTAAAAAAAATAAAAAATATAATAATGAAGTTTTCAAGTGGGAGTAGGCATGAAATAATGTGATCAAGTCACCTTATGAGATCAGGACTTTAAAATATTTCTTGAGATTGTTTACTCAGCCTCCCTTTAGAAATCTTTTGAAAAAATGATTCTATACCTTACCATGAAGAAATAATGCATTATAAAAATGCATTTATATGTTGGAATTGTGCTAATTTTGGCATGATATTAGCTGTGCGTATCTTGGTTATATTATGTTTGGCTCCTCTTCACTCTGTTTGGATTTTTTCCAATCTGGTTTCAGGCCTGGTTATGGGACTGAAACAGTCTTGGTTGCCTGCTGGATGACCTGTGCTGGGAGATGAACAGAGGGACTGCAGCTCTGTTGATTGTCCTGGACCTCTCAGTGGCTTTCAGTACCCTCAGTGATTATGTCCTTCTGGATCACCTTTCCAGGCAGAGACTGGAAAGCACTGTTTTGCAGTGGTTCAGGACCTACCTATAGGATAGGTTTCAGAAAGTAGTGCTAGAGGGCTGCTGCTCAGCCCTTGGTGTCTTGCCTGTATGGTCCCATAAGGCTTCATCTTGTCACCTTTGATTTTTAATATCTACATGAAACCAGTGGGTGAGGTCATCTGGAGATTTTGAGTGAGTTGTTATCAATATGCAGATGAAATTCAACTCTTATCTCACAGTTTTGGCTGATGCCAGGGAGGCTGTAGAAACCCTGAATTGATGCCTGGAGACAGTTTTGGTGTGGATGTGGGCTAAAGCTTAATCCTGACAAGATGAAAATGTTTCTGGAAGTGGAAGGTCTTACCTGGGACTTACAGTGTCACCTGTTCTGGATGGGGTTGCACTCCCTGTGAAGGAACAGGTCTGTAGTTTGGGGGTGCTGTTGGATAAAGGCCTACTGCTAGATAAAAAGGTGGCAGCTGTGACCAGTGTTATGTCCACTGACCGCCACTAGGCGCCAGTGGTATGCAACTCGAGCTTGGCTCCAAAAGAACAATAGGGACTAGGATCCTGAGCCTCCCAGTTAGCACCTATAGGAACTGTGGTGGGAAGTTCAAACCTCCCAATGGGACTGGTGGGTGTGCCCCAGGGATTGTATATAGTTGGCTGCCCCGGCCGGTAAAGTTGTTGTGTTGTGTATCAATAAACTATGAGCTGTTAATCACGAAGCATCCAGCTTCTCCATGCGTTGAACTCAGTACACAACAATGGCGATGAGGATGGGATCCCGCTGAGCTGGCTGGGCTGCTGGGCATCAGAGGAAGGCCAGGAACCACCGCCGCTTCAACCGATGAGCACTGAAGGCACACAAGTGGCTTCCCTGCCACAACCCCACAGCACGATGGCAGTCGCTTCAGGAGCGGGACTAGTCCCTCCATTTGACCCTACCTGGCCGCATCACTGGGAACCCTGGGTCGAGGGACTCAAGTCCATCCTGATCTTCTACGAGGTCACCGACGGAGAGAGGAAGAAGGGCCTCCTTATCGGCTTATGTGGCCCAGCCACCGTGGAGCTGGCTTGCAACCTGCTCTCCCCAACCAAGCTAGCAGAGGCCACGTTTGAGCAGATTGTCAAGACACTCCAGGATCACTTCGTTCCCCAGGCATCAGAGATCTTGCGCCATGTGGCATTTCACTCCCAGCAACAGCAACCGCGAGAACCTGTTGCTGTGTACCTGGCTGAGCTCTGCAGGCTCACCCCTGAGTGCACTTTTGGGGCCCAACTTGATATGACCCTCCGCAACAGACTGGTTTGTGGGCTCAGCGATTAGAAGCTCAGGCGACGGATCCTGGAGGATGAAAAGTGCACCCTCACCTCAGCCCTCTCCACCACCACGGCTTGGGAGAAGAACCATCCTGCCGCAGCAACTGCCGCAAACCAGGCAAGCACTGACCCCATGGACCCAGAGGAAGAGGCAGTCCACCGGACCCAACGTTCCAACCGGAGGTGAGATCCAGGGCCTGCACCACGCTCCATTCCCATCAAGGAGTCTGGATGGCAAAAGTGTGCCAGCTGTGGAGACAGGCACGATCAGAAAACTTGCCGCTTCAGGGATGCTGTATGCCGGGGCTGCGGCCGGTCGGGACACATCACCTGGGCCTGCTGTTCCCGGGGGTCCCGAACCCCAACATCACAACCCCAGCAGGGCCGCCGGTCTGCCGCTCATTACGAGGATGACACATCCCAGGAAGAACTTTACCTCCTCATGAGCGTATCATTAGAACAGGTACTGAGGCTTCCTAGCCAGACTGCAGCCCCAAAAATTCAGGTCTGGGTCAAGATAGAGGGGTCCCCTTGTTCTATGGAGCTCGATTCTGGCTCCGTGACCTCCATCATATCGGTGGAGACCCTTAAGAAACTGTGTCTGAATGGGGGGCCCTGCCTGCGTCCTTCTCCCGTGACCCTGATGGACTTCCAGAGTAGCTTCTGAATCCAGTACCAGGGGTTTGATGACTACTTGGACTTGATCGTAGTTGAGGGCAACCTGGTCAACCTTTTTGGCCATGTGTGGTTTGCGCCCTTGGGAATCTTGATTGGGGGAGTCCAGCTCTGCGCCCCGCAGGCCTTCCGGGAGGTCTGCAGCGAGTTCCCGGACATTTTTGATGGGACTTTGGGGCACTACATGGGGCCCTCAGTATCCCTGCAGCTTGACCCACACGTGGCCCCCATCCCCATGCATTCCAGGAAGGTCCCGTTCACACTGCGGCCAAAAATTGATGCAGAACTGGGCCATCTCGTGGAGCAAGGGGTCCTGGAATCGGTCTCCCATGCGGCATGGGAGACCCCAATAGTCACCCCCATGAAACCAAATGGGGATGTCCACATCTGTGCGGAGTACAAGTGCACACTTAATAAGGCTCTTCAGGACCACACATACCCGGTCCCAGTTGTGAGCCACATGCTGGCCACTTTGGCAGGGGCGAAGATCTTCGGCAAACTCGATCTCGCCCAGGCTTACCAACAGCTCCCGGTTGTCAAGGCAACTGCCGCCGCACAAACAATTGTTACACATAGGGGGGCTTTCAAAGTAAAGAGACTGCAATTTGGGGTGAGCGTGGCCCAGGGGCTCTTTCAACATTTGATGGACTCTCTTGAAAGGGATCCCAGGCATCACACCGTTCTTCGATGATGTGCTGATCGCCACGGCGATGCCAGAGGAGTTTGCCTCCAGACTGCACACCATCCTCTGCCACTTCCACGGGGCTAGGCTGAAAGTGAAGTGGGAGAAGTGCCTTCTAGGGGTTCCATCTGTTGACTTCCTGGGCTTCATGGTCGATGTGGACGGCCTCCACCCTGTGAGGGACATGGTGAAGACCATTGTTGAGGTTCCCCCATCTAAATCCAAGGCAGAACTCCAGGCATTCCTGGGGCTCTTAAACTTCTACCACGCCTTCCTCCCCCACAAGGTGGTGGTAGCAGAGCCCTTGCATCGCCTCCTGGACAAGCAAGCCCCTTGGTCTTGGGGCCCCCACCAAGCCGCCATCTTCAGGGGGGTCAAGGTACTGTTGGTCTCGAACAAAGTCCTGGCACATTTTGATGAATCCTTGCTGGTGATTCTCACATACGACACTTCCCCTTATGGCATGGGTGCTGTGTTGGCCCACCATCTCCCAGACGGGTGGGAGGTGCCCATCACATATTACTCCCAGACGCTGTTGTCGGCGGAGCGGAATTATGCCCAGATTGACCGTGAGGGCCTGGCGATCATGATAAGCATCAAGAAGTTCCATGACCTCGTCTTCGGCTGGCACTTCACCATTGCCACAGACCATCACCCTCTTCTTGGCCTCTTCGCCGTAGACCGGCAGACACCACAGGTCCTCTCCCCGTGGGTCCTCTGGTGGTCCATTTTTCTGTCTGGCTACAACTACGCCCTCGAGCACTGCCCCGGGAAGGCTATGGGTCATGCCAATGCACTTAGCCGCCTACCACTGCTGTCTGTCGAGGGTGACCCGGCTCTGGCACACCACATCCTGCACGTTGAGGACCTCCACGAGTCTCCCTTTCAGGCTGGGGATATGGCTCGCCACTCAGCCAGGGACCCGATCCTCTCCTGAGATCTGGGCTGGGTGGTGAGGGGGTGGCCCGCAGCTGCAGCGGGCCCTGAGTTCATGGCCTTCACAACACGCCGAAACGAGTTGTCCGCCCATAAGGGATGTCTACTGTGGGGGGACAGAGTGGTAGTCCCCAGCGCCCTGTGCACCCAAGTCCTAAAAGCCCTGCATGAAGCCCACCCAGGGATCGTCCGCATGAAGGCCCTGGTCAGGAGTTACATATGGTGGCCAGGAATTAATGCGGAAAAGTAGGCTTGGGTGAAGTGCTGCGAAATGTGCCAAGCCATCTGGCCGTCTCCACTGAGCGCACCCACACACACCTGGGAGTCCTCCAGGACGCTGTGGTCAAGGCTCCATGCCAATTTTGCAGGACCATTCCATGGATTGCTGTTTCTGGTCACGGTCGACTCCTGCTCAGAGTGGCTGGAGATAAGCCCCGTCTCCACCACGTCCTCCAAGGCCACCATCCAGGCCCTCCCAACACCATCGTACCTTTTATCAGCTTTGACTGGTTAGCTGGCTGCTGCCTTTCCTGGGCAGAAAAAAAATCTGACTACTGAGGCGCATGCCCTGGTTACATCCAGATTAGATTACTGCAATGCATTCTACATGGAGCCTGCCCTTAAAAAGTGTTCAGAAACTTCAACTGGTGCAGAGTCCTGCAGCCAGGCCTTTGACTGAAGTGGATTGTAGGAAACCATATTGCTCCAGTCTTGGCCCATCTACACTTGCTCCTAATTTGTTTCTGTGCACAATTCAAAGTGCTTGTGTTGACCTTATATATCTTGGGACCAGCATAACTGAAGGACTGCCAACTCCCTTATGAACCTACCTGATTGCTATGGTTATCTTCCAAAGCCCTCCTTTGGGTGCCCCTGCCTTCTGAGATTAGGTGGGTGGCTATCTGGGAGAAGGCCTTTTTTATCACAGCATCAAAATTCTGGAATTCTCTCTCCCAGAGAACCTAGGGTTGCCAGGTCCTACCTTTTGCCAGAGGGAGTCTCCTGGCCACACTCCTGGATCTTCTTACACATGTATAAAGTACTGAGACTGAAGCATAGTGTAGTGATTTCAGCTCATACTTTACTTAGGAAAAAGGAAACTGGAGATACAGTAGCCAGCCCGAGGCCCGCTTTAAATACAAGTACAAACCACACCCAACACACACCCACACCTGTGATAGGATTATTTACAGTGTTACTGCAACCATAGGTTCCCTTGAGGATCCGGACGAGCCGATAGGCTGGTTCTAGGATCCTCTCCTATTGTCTAGGGATGCGAAGCTAGAGTAGTTCGCATGGCCACGTGTAAAGGCGACCATGTCCGCAGTCGCCATTAGTACACAACAGCGTGCCATGATGACATCACCCAAAAGTGATTGGGGGATGGCAACCAAGACTCCTACTAAGCTGTGGAGTCTTCTGAGCAAAAATTCTACTATGTGAGCTACTGGCATTAAAGTTGTGAGCGAGCAATTTGACTACTGCATAAATTAGTGTGCTTTGGAGCCATCCTTCCTGAGCTAAGACAAAAATGTGTGAGCTGGAGGCTAAAAAACTGTGAGCTAGCTCACACTAACTCATCTTAGAGGGAGTACTGATGGCAACCCAATCACCTGTCCTTTGCTGATTCCATGCTCCATCAGTAAATGAAGGCATCTTGTGTTCTTTCATTGATCCCTCCTTCCTGCCCTTTGTTCTAATTGTTGTTTGTATATTTTTCTATGTGTATGTTCACATAGTTTTACTTATTTTTATATGTTTTTGTTTGGCTTTAATGTTTTTTAAGATGTGTTTTATTATGTATATTTTAAATCTGTTAGCTGCCTTGATGGCACTGATGAGGGCAGAAAGGCAGGGTGTAAATTATGTAAATATGTTGATAAAATGTTGCACATTACTGAAGCCATTTGATCTCTCTTTCACAAATATGAATTTCTTTGCAGAGAATGCTGAGGATACATGAGAACAAAACCAAGTATCAGCTTTGGAAGGCTGGACATTATACAGCAGTACACTTCCCAGAGCAGGAAATCACTATCCTGTGGGATAGAAAGACAACAATGCACATCAAAGTTGGAGCTCAATGGAAGGTGAATGAATATGAGTGGGTGTCCTATATTTTATAGTTCTAGGAATAGAGGAGGTTAATTCCACTGTGTCTGCATGGCTTATGTTAGCAAGGTTTTTTGCTTCAATGCCACTTCCAGATCTTTACCCGGTTTTGAGGGTTCCGAGTTAGATGGCTGGCTCTTCCTGTTTCTGGCACTGAAAATCCTCTGTAACTTCAGGCTTGACCATGTTCCATTGCGGCAAGCTGGCAATGCCCAGAAGCCCCTAAAAGTTGATGCCCGTTGTCAGCAGAGATGCAGATGTGCCCTTTCCCCCATGCTGTTACTCTTCATGGCCCTTGGGTCTTGAACTGCCTAACAGTTTTTCAGTCCATCATCCCACTAGCAGAAGCTGCAGTCCAGTAAGGACTGATGCTCCCCAAAACTATTATGCAGCTCAAGGGCTTCATGAAAAACTCCTGCTAGAGTATGGCTCGCAGGCCATAATTTGCCCATCTCCCGTTTAGGAGCTTGTTAGACTGGGGGTGATTTCTCATGAGAGCTGCCTCGCAGCACAGCGCCGTTTGCCTCGACACAAACGTGTCAATTTCACACCCGAAGCTCCGGGGCTGCATTTGACTCGGGGCTTCGCCCGATTTCCTCCGCAGTTTCATGATCCTCAAAAACCAGGATCACGAAACTGCGGAGGAAATCGGGCAAAGCCCCGAGTCAAAATGCAGCCCCGGAGCTTCGGGTGTGAAATTGACACGTTTGTGTCGAGGCAAACGGCGCTGTGCTGCGAGGCAGCTCTCGTGAGAAATCACCCAGAGAGTCTTGATTTGACTTCGTATTTAGGTAGCAAGGCACATTTATACCAAATTGTGGGCCATGTTTTCTCACAATGTGAAAACTGACAATGATTGTCCACATTTGCTAACTATTCTGAGCAAATGTGAGCTGCCTCCTCTCATGAGAAGATAATATTCTGCTGGTCTAGTTCAGTAATTTATGTAGGTTCAAAAGCATCTTTTCTTCATGAAAAAGGAAATTGAATGTTCCAAGACATTTTAAATTAGGGCAGAAAAGACCTCCATTTTTCTTGAACCAGAAGCATCTCCACTGGCTTCTGTGTGACACTTTATTGGTTCCCCTTACTAAATAGGACAGCAAGTGCTTCCACCCTGTTTTGAGAGGAGAAAAAGGGAGAGAGCATGCTTATACCAAAATTTACCTTCATATATTTGCTGCCAAATATGGGCATTACATTGACTCAGGTTTCTATAAGTGAGCAATAAAAATGAAGTCTCCAAATAAACCCACAAATTGCAAGTCTAAGGAAGTGTCCAATCATATACTCTGATGTGAACCTATTCCCTGGCATTGTCTTGCTCCAGCAGAAAATGTTTCTTATTTAAAACTGTGTAAACATGTCACAACTCTTTGATGAAATTGTTATCCTAACAGCAAACCCATGTGTTCAGCAATGATGTGTGGTATAGCCCTAAAAGGAATGATTGAATACTATCCCTTATCAAACACTCAGAGCCGAAATGTTTATGTCTAAAGGTATCCACTTTGCAGGACCTGTATTGAAATACTAATGGGTGGTGGTGGTGTCATTAACAAGTTTTAGGTAACGTGTCATCATTCTGCAACCATAGTTCGCTTATTTTAAATGAACAGATTAAAAAAATACTATCCTGTTATAATTTCAGGGTAAATTGGCAGGTTTGTGTGGGAATTTTGATAAATTCACTTCAAATGATCTGACCACATCCAACAACATGGAAGTAAGAAATGCTCAAATTTTCGGAGAGAGCTGGACACTAGGACAGGTAAGCAAAAGTCCCTATGCAGTTTCAAAATAATGTTGAGAGTGTACAGATCTGTAGAAATATAATATAGCAACCATCAATACAACAACTTAAAGCCAATCAGTTTGATGGGCAGGGGTGTTCAGGATGGGAGAGTTCCAGTTCTTTCTCCCACCTGTTCCCCTAATCTTACAAACTCCTTCCCCTTCCCCTCCCCACAACAGACACCCTGTGAGGTAGGTGGGGCTGAGAGAGCTCTGACAGAAACTGCTCTTTTCCAAGAACAGCTCTAATCAGAACTACAGCTTGCCCAAGGTTATCCAGCCAGGTGCAAGTGGAGGAGTGGGGAATTAAACCCGGTTCTCCCAGATTAGAGTCTGCGCACTTAACCACTACACCAAACCACTACACCAAACATTAAACAAATTTAAAAAAATGTTTTCCCATTGGCTTTCATTTGTTTTTTTGTTTTTTTTAAATGAGTCCTAGGAGAAGAGAGTTCAACAGTATTGCATCTCAAGATTTTTTTTCTGGAAAAGGGAAGGTTCCCAAACCATTTTGAACAACAACAACAAAAGTTCAGTAAAAGATATTGATAACTGCATAATTGCTGTTTGTTTTTCATGTAAACCAGTGTGCAAGTCCAAATGACACCATAAAACCATGTGAAGTACATCAGAGCAAGTTCCCTTATGCCAAAAAGGAATGCTCAATTTTGTACAGTGATGTTTTCGCCCCATGTCGCAATGTGGTAAGTGAAGTCTTCATAAGTTATCTAGAAAAGAACAGATTTGCTCTGAGTCTTCTGTTTGCCAAATACTTCCAAAGCTGCCTTGGCACCAGCTCCTGTTAATATGAGCAGCTGCCTGTATTATTGCCAATGAACTTAATGTCACCAGTCCTCAAGTTCTGTGTCAGGAACCTAATCAGCCAGTGTGAAGGAATTGAGCATACATTGTTGTTGCATATTCTCTAGCAGTAGCAGCTGAGTTTTCATAGCAACAATGGTCCTTGGTAGAGTATACCCCAGAACTTTGGGGTTTGTGGTCATTTCCTCTGAGGAGCAGCACACAAAACATAGTGGCTGGCTCCCAAATGACTCACTGAAAATTTCCCACCAGTCTACTCCCCTGCAGTTTGGGAATACCCCTATCATTTTTCTTCTTCTTGAATAGCAAGTCCCCACCCATGCCACACCCCTTATCACCATAGTGTTCCTTGAAATTGTATTATTAGTAGCCAGTAGGCTTTTCGCACTAGTAGGTCCTGATATTTACACCTGGGATTTGATAAAAGACATTGGGTTATGTGAGGTGCAGCTATGATTCTGTTCAACTGTGCCACTGAACGGGGGATGATGGAGTATCTAGGCAGCTGGAATTATTCATGGAGAAATCACAGGCTGAGAGCTTCTCCCTTTCACCACCATTCACATCCTATCAGCATTGCCATTATTAACTGTTACATTATCATAAGCGGCAGTTGCCATTATTTTTCGAGGAGGGGAGCAAGATGTAAATGGGCATATTAATAACTAGGAGTAATGTCCGTTGTGGGAAGAAATACAACGGGATCTAGAAGGAAGCTCCAGATGAGTGTCCTAACTGTGGCTGGTGGGGCGCCAGAGGGAAGCAGAAAATAGATGGAGGCAAGCCATGTTTCTTTCCTTCTGCTTAGCTATAAGGCAGGGCTGTCTCAAGTCATTTTGCTGCCCCAAGTGGGTAGAATGGGAGGACAGCCTCATGGTAACAGATATGGTTCTCTCCACCTCTGACTTATTTTTTGAGGGGGAGCAGGGTGTTATGCAGTGGCAGCTAAGGTAGAAAAGCACCTCCTCTTGTGCCATGTTTTCTGGGTTCCAAGGGTCTGGAAAGTGGTTCCATAGCTGATTACATGGTTGCCAACTCTGGTTTGGGAAATACCTGTAGATTTGAGGGGTAGAGCCTGGGGAGGGCAGGGTTTTGGGTGGGGAGGGACCTCAGTAGGGTATAATGCCATAGAATCCACTGCCCAAAGCAGCCATTGTCTCCAGGAGAACTGATCTTGATCATCTGGACATCAGTTTTAATAGCTAGAGATCTCCAGGTGCCGCCTGGAGGTTGGCTTATGTTAATTTGGGGCTATGCAGTCACAGCTAAGGTAGAAAAGCACCTCCTCCAGTGCCATGTTTTCTGGGTTCCAAGGGCCTGAAAAGTGGTACCATAGCCGATTACACGGTTGCCAACTCTGGGTTGGGAAATACCTGTAGATTTGAGGGGTAGAGCCTGGGGAGGGCAGGGTTTGGGGTGGGGAGGGACCTCAGCAGGGTATAATGCTATAGAATCCACTGCCCAAAGCAGCCATTGTTTCCAGGAGAACTGATCTTGATCATCTGGACATCAGTTTTAATAGCTGAAGCCCTGACTGCTATGTCACATTGGCTGTCATACAGGGGCCATCTCAGCAAGATATAAGGACACAGAGGCCACCATTTTCTCCAGGGGAACTGATCTCTGCCATCTGGAAAGCAGTTGTAATTCGGAGTGATCTTCAGCCCTCACTTGGAGATTTGCAACCATGGTTTCCCCCAACAGACACTAAGGGGAAATTTATTTTACCTCAGGACATCAACAGCAAACTGTTTAGAATGTTAGAGGGAAAGGCCAGTGAGACCGCATATGCAAACGACCTCTGTGTTCCAAGGCAAAGGCGAATCAGGCCACATATGCAAATGATCTCTGTGTTCTGACTGGCTGTGGGGGGGAGAGGAAAAGCAAACTGTTTAGAATGTTGGAGGCAGGACCCAGGCAAAGCAGCCAGTGGATAGGGAGACCCTCTGAATGACAGATCAGAGAGCGAACTGATTTTGGAACGTGTTGGAATGTTCAGGGGAGTCCATGACCAAAACAGGATGAAGAAAGATGAAGAAGATGAAGTAAACAAATATAGCTAAAGATGAGGATCAGATAAAAGGTTGGTTTAGGGTTGCTAGGTCCTACCTCATAGGAGTTTTTTTCAGTACTCCCCTCCAAAGTTCCCAATTTTTCCTCCAGGGGTGACGACTCCCAGTCCCCTCCCTCAATTTTTTTAGTTATGCTACCAGGCCTTCACATCTCTACCTTAAATTACTACTAAGCTTAAAAATAGCTGTGTACAAACCTTGTTAAATGGACATTGTGCCATGGTCAGTGCTTGGATGACTGAGCCATTTTGCTATGCTGTTCTTTAATGTGTGTTGTGCATGCCTTAAACTATTTAAAAAGAAGGCCAAGGAAAGACCACCACCACTATTTAGTAGCCCTATTCACAAGTTACAATAAACACAGATACAATCCATATACAATGTATACTTGATTTTTTCTTTATATGTGTGCTGAGTAATTCTCATGTTACTATCAACACATGTAATGTGTGATTCAGACTGCATTAATCCAGGTATTAACCCCCAGTTTCATCTGTGAACCGACCATATGTGGCTCTTTTTTACCATCACATACATGCAGGTTGTACATGTGTTTGCTCTACCATGAACGGGGCTACTGATGTGCTGATAAAAATGCACTGCTGGCTGAACTTGACAGGAAAGTCAGTTTCAGATGCATGGCTATTCATTACACTAGGTGGCAGAATTTGCTTCAGAATGAAGGGGAAATGTCATTGTTTACCTTGGTTTTAATAAAGTTGGTAATCAATGGTTTAGTCAAAGTGGGAGGGGAGGCAGCCCAGACTGCCCAGCCCAAGGAATAGCTCTGTGAAAAGGAGAAGAAAATTATTGGGAAATGATAAACTGAAAGATCTGTGGTGTGACTGCATTTGAAATTTTACATAAAGTTCTGGCTGCCTCATCTCACTGGGGATAGGTACAGAAAGAGAAGTTCAAATGAGAGGGTGGTCAGAGTACCTTTACTGAAAAGAAATGCTGAAGTGTTTGAGGCTTCTTAGTTTGATAAAAAGGATGATTGTAGGTACACGATAGATGGAATTATGCATGGTGTGGGGCAGGGCTTTTTTCTGGGGGAACGGACTGGAACGGAGTTCTGGAACCTCTTCAACAAAATTCTTTTAAATATGTTTAAAAGTTCATGAGTTTTCAGTATACAGATTGAAACTTCATATTCCCCTTGAGAGTTCCAGCACCCTCTTTAAAAAAAAAAGCCCTGCTATGGGGAGTATGGTTAGATTTTTCTTGTTCTTCATAATTCTAGAATTTAGGGTCATTTCCTGAAATTGGCTAGAAGTAGGTTCAAAATGGATCAAAGGAAGTACCATTTCATAAAATGCATAGTTAACTTATGGAATTCATTGCCAAGCAATGTGGTTATGGTCAGTGGTATAAATAGCTTTCAAAAGGGACTGGATAAATTATAGGTCTATAATTATTAGACTGTGGGACAGAATGTCCATATGAGCCTCCATGTTCTATGGCAGAATGCTTCTCAAAACCTGTTGCTACAGGCATACAGCTGGGGGGCTGTTGCCTCCATGCCCTTCTTGTGGACTTCCTGGAAGCACTCGCATGCTGTCTTAGATGGGCCTATGGTTTGTTCAGTATAGCATGTTAGGAGCCAATCAGCAGAATCCTCAGAATGATGCATTTATGAGGGTGAATTGTATTATCTGAGTTCTTTGAAGGATTTAAATTCATGAAATTAAACTACATCACATTTAGGCTGGTCCTCATATATTTCAGATTGATGTGACATCCTTTGTCAAAAATTGCCATACGGACACATGCAATTGTAATCTTGGTGGAGACTGTGAATGTCTGTGTACAAGTATTGCAGCTTATGCTCACAAATGCTGCCAGCAGGGTGCTGTAATTCACTGGAGATCTCCTTCCGTCTGTCGTACGTATGATGTTGTTTTTCATACTACCAAATACATGGATTGACACTTCATTGTCCAATTTCTGTTAAGTCACAGCATTTGAAAGCAGTACTCACTGCTAATGCTGATAACCAGAAGTGTGCTTCTTTTCCAAGATACTACAGATACTAGTAACTGTACCTACTTTTTTCTTTCAGCTTATGACTGTGATTTTTACAACCAAGGTATGTATCATTTCTGCTTTTCTTTTTAATATTGGATGCACGCAATCTCTCAAGACACTTCACCTTCTTGTGCTAGAAGCAAATTTACATTTGCAAATCACTTCAAGTGGATTAAAAATAAAACTCTTATTTTATATGCTCAAGGTACCATCCTGACTGTAGTAGTTATGTAGTCTTATTCAAGAAACTCTTTTAGAATAGAGTTTTCTAGTGCTCCAGGTAGAGCGGTCTTCACTAATAGGAAGAAGCTCCCCCTTGGAGGCAGGCAGGGTCACTAACCGTTTTTTTTTTTTTTTGGTGAATCCTGATGGGAGGGGCTTATCCCCACATCTCCCAGTTTGGTGCTGTCTGGGTAGCAGACAAATGGTTGTTAGCTGTACTCGCCTCTGAGCTCAGCAACTCCTTTTCTTCTGTGTCCAGCCAAGGGGAGGCACTTTTCCTGCTGCCTGAAGTAGGGATAGATTTGCCTCCACTGGAGTCAACTTCCCCACCCTCCAGATTCTCCTTTGAGGAGAGAAAACTATAGGTACTCTGTACTTCAACCAAGAGCCTCCCCACTCACTCTGTGTCCTGGCTGGGCCGCTCAGAGCATTGGTGGCTTCGGCCAGCCTTCCATTTTGCCCTGCCTCATCACTGCAGGGTTGGGTATTAATGGGAACCAGGCAGACAGCCCTTGGAGGGCTAGGGAGGTGGTCCCCTCACTGCAGTGGGGATAAAGGGCAGGAAAGAAAGGGGAAACAAGATGGTGGCATGCATTTTCCTAACACATATTGGCATGCAAGAGGCCTCCATAGAGCCAGCCTACTCTCTAGAGCTGGATTCCTCGAGGCCCCTCCCATGACAGTGAACTGTTCAGCTGGCTCACCCCCTCAGAATTCATATACATGGGGATTAGAGTCAATGCCTGATCTCTTGGGAGAAAATATGCAGACAAGCCTCCTGACTCAGATGAAGATGAAAATGGAGAAGGAATTACAGACTTCTATTTCTACAACTATGGCCAAACTTTTGGGGTAGTTTTCCTCTACTGCCCCTAAGCAGCCATATAGAAGGCATACTAAGAACAAGGGCCAAGTCAAGTGCAGGAGAAGATCCCATTCTCCTTCCAGATCTGACAGTGTGGTTCAGGGTGAGCACACAGTCTTTGCAACCAGCCCAAGAAGTGTAAGGCATCTTAGGGCAGTGACTATCGTTTCACATCTAAATCTGGAAGCCATAGCCCTAGTTACACCCCAATGCAGAAGTCACAAAATTGTCTGATTCTTCATGGCTAGGTGGAAGAGGGGGAACTTTCTGAGGATGAAGAACCTGTAGTCAGCATTATGCTTCCTTCCAAAGAGGTTCAAGCTTCCACTGGTGGATGCATCAGTGGCTGACCTAAGCTCTAACACATTGGAAGCATCAGCTGCAGTGCTCTGAGTCTTGACACTCGGGGTTTCCATATTTCCTTAACTGGATGGCATCCTGGACCAGTTCCCCCCTCTGTACCATTACTTGCCTGCAAGACCATGGTTTCATGATCCACAGAGAGAAAAGCTATCTGGTTCCAGTTCAGCATGTCCACCATCTGGGAGTAATCTAAGACACCCCAAAGGACAAGGTTTTTATCTTCCTGGAATAACAGACCAAGATCCTGGCAGTGTTACAGGAGATCAGCTGAAGACCTGGAAAGATGTCATGATTGTTGTCAGGCTTCTGGACATGCTAGTATTGTGCCAGGTTGGAATGCCCTGGGTGAGGTTCTGCACAAGACCTCTCTAGTGGACACGTCTCCGTTTTCAGGATGAGATGGCCAAATGTCAACACTTGATTATTCTCTTTGCTCTCTATTCCTTTGGGACCTTCAGTGGTAGAGATCGAGGGAGAGGCTACACACAGGTTTCACCTAAGTGATCCCTCCAGGACACTGGTCATAACAGATGCCAGCTTGCTGGGATGGGGAGCACACTCTCGGGACATGGTAATGGACAGAACCCAAGTGGAGCATCTAGAACTCAGAGCCTGGCCTTTTAAGACTTTCTTGAGGGGAAGGACATTCTGATCCATTTGGACAACATGACACTGAAATCCTACATCAACTGCCGCCCCCCCCCCCCACAAAACTGAGTTCTCTGCACTCAGAAGCAGTTCAGATCTTGGGCTGGGCAGAGATCAATCTGATGCCCATGTGGCAGGATTATCCAGCATAACAGCAGACTGGCTCAGCAGACAACGCCTGGACTAAGTGGAATAGATGCTATATCCCAAAGTCTTCTGACTGGTATTCCTGCTTTGGTACCTTAAGTATAACTGGTAATCTGTTAGCCGCCTTGATGGAGACAGAAAAGCAGGGCAACAGATAAGTATAGATCTCTTTGTATCAGCAGAAAATCTCCAAGTTCCAAAATTCTTCTCATGAACCAAATGCCACCTTGCACTGGGAACAGAGACTCTGATTTGTGATTGGCCAAGCCAGTTGTTGTATATGTTTCTTCCAGTCCCGGTTCTCTAAAACATGCTTCAAAGAATCATAACCCTTGGAGCAGAAATGGTCCTGGTAGCCCCATTCTACTTGTGTGATTATAGGATCTTATTTGCTGGTTGTGTAGGAATCTGTGGCATCTTCCAGGCAGGAACGACCTGCTCATCCAGGGTCATCTACTTCACTTTCAGTTGGAGATGTTAAAATGAACAGACTGGAGGTTGAGTGACAACAATTTAGAAAGAGAGGCTACCCAGATAAAGTTATTTCAATCTCATTGGCCTCTAGAAAGGGCACCACTAACACAGTATATAACAGCATCTAGCAGGTGTCAATTGATCTGTTCAGCGCTCGAGTCACAGCACTAGCACTCTAAAATGCTAGGTGGCAGCACTCTTAGCACTGATGGAACCCAGAAAGTGGAGATGTTTCTCCCATCACCTCCATGTTAGGAGATTTCTCAGGGGAGTTAAGAACATAAGAGAAGCCAATGTTGGATCAGGCCAGTGGCCCATCCAGTCCAACACTGTCACACAGTGGCCAAAAATACCGGGTGCCATCAGGAGGTCCATCAATGGAGCCAGGACACTAGAAGCCCTCCCACCAAAAATGCAGAGCATCACTTGCCCCAGACTGAGAGCTATACCTTGTGGCTAATAGACACTGATGGACCTCTGCTCCATATGTTTATCCAATTCCCTCTTGAAGCTATCCATGCTTGTAGCCAGTACCACCTCCTGTGGCAGTGAATTCCATGTGTTAATCACTCTTTGGGTGAAGAAGTATTTCCTTTTATCTGTTCTAACCTGCCTGCTCAGCAATTTCATGGAGTGCCCACAAATTCTTGTATTGTGAGAAAGGGAGGAAAGTACTTCTTTCTCTTGTAAACCTCGATCATGTCACCCCTCAGTTGTCTTTTCTCCAAGCTAAAGAGCCCCAAGAGCTTTAATATTTCTTCATAGGGAAAGTGTTCCAACCCTTTTATCATTCTAGTTGCCCTTTTCTGCAGTTTTTCCAATGCTATAATATTCTTTTTGAGGTGTGCTGACCAGAACTGTATACAGTATTCCAAATGAGGTTGCACTATTGATTTATACAGGGGCATTATGATACTGGCTGATTCGTTTTCAGTTCCCTTCCTAATAATCCCCAGCATAGCGTTGGTCTTTTTTATTGCAGTCACACACTGTCTCAACATTTTCAGTGAGTTATCTACGACGACTCCAAGATCTCTCTTCCAGTTCAGACCCCATCAACGTGTATTCATAGTTAGGATTTTTGGCCTCAGTGTGCATCACTTTGCACTTGGCCACATTGAATTCCATTTGCCACATTGACACCCACTTGCCCATCCTCGACAGACCCCTTTGGAGTGCCTCACAATCCTCACTGGTTTTCACTATCCTGAACAATTTCATATCATCCGCAAATTTAGCCACTTCACTGCTTACTCCCAACTCTAGATCATTAATGAACAAGTTAAAAAGCATCAGACCCAGTACAGATCCCTGAGGTACCCCACTGCTTACCACCCTTCACTGAGAAAATTGCTCATTTATACTCACTCTCTGTTTCCTATTAATTAGCCAGTTTTTGAACCACAAGAGGACTTGTCCTTTTATCCCATGACTATTGAGCTTATTTAAGAGCCTTTGATGAGGAACTTTATCAAAAGTTGCATTGCCTTCGATGAGGTCCTTTATGAAAAGTTGCATTGCTAAATCCTCCAGTGTCCCACAGATTTCCTATTTGGAAAATGAAGACTCTAAATAGGGTGTCCTTTGAACCTATGGCTAAATGCCCGTTTAAACAGCTCACCTTTAAAACTATATTTGACTGGGAATAACTTCTCCTTTCAGGGTTGTCTGATCTTAATGCCCTCTCTGTACATATGAACCTCTGAATCTTCCATAGTGATTAGCTGGTGTGGCTTGCAGGGGAGGGTGGGATAGAAATCAGAGGAGGGGAGAGAGAGGGATGATAGATAGACACATTTATCCCTAAGATAAAGTCCTCTTTCCACAAGTCAGCAGAAATAATGCTGCCCTCCTTCTGTCCTAATACACCCCCAGGAAATGGAATAGCATTGCCTGGATGTGAGGCTCTGACTTTTTATATGAACAGGACCAAAGCATTTAGGAAGACAGATTCTATTTTGTTTCCTTCAGAAGGGCATCCTTGGAAACTAAAGTCTCTGTATCAGCCTTGGGTAGGTGGATACAGGGTTCCATTCCTTGGATTATTCATCAAGGGGAATGATTCCCCAGTGGGAGTTACTGCCTGTTCACTCAGGGGGGCAGCCATTTCAGCAGTGGGTATGGTTTTCCCATCCTTGGAAGCAATGTGTAAAGCAGCACCCTGGAAGTCAGTACTTAACTTTACACATCAATATTGAATTGATAGGTGGGCATCAGCAGGTACTTCCTTTGGTTGAAGGTTACTTCAGCGGGTCATGACAGAGTGAATGGTTCAGAAACCAGCCACCCCAGGGATACATTTTTTTCTATATCCCATTAATGAAGACTGCCCCACTCTTGAACACTGAACAATGGAAAGTTTGTTCACTTACCACCAGGAATTTCCCTTCTCAGTGATCCTAGTATGGAGCAGTTTTATCTACCATGAATTGCAGTCCCAAAAGGACACTCTAACGTGGAGTTCTGGGACCAGTCTAGCGATATGGTTTCAGGCCTTTTGTAGTTCGTCCATTGGATTTTCTCCTCTCTGTCTTCATTTTTTACACATCACTACATTTGCTTTCATATTTATGGCTGTCTGGAGTTAGTGTGTTTTATAGTTATGGGAATTGGATGGGTTCTGAAAAAGACTCATGACCCTGCCTGTCTCCAGGGAGGAGCTTCTTCCCGTTACTGAAACCTGCCCCATCCAAGGACCACTAAGAAGGGAAACTCATGGTAAATGTACAAACTTTCTATTTACTAATAGCTCTGCTTGCTAGACTGTTCTACAAATATCTAAAAGAATCAGACTGAGATAAGGTATAATATAAAAATAACAAGATATTAATCATTGTTTTGGAACTGTTCAGTTGGCAGATCAGGTTTCAAGGTCAGTAAACCTTAGACTTTAGGCAAAATCTGCTGCAGTATGAAAAAGTGATTGTGAAGGGTTTAATATTCAGAATCCCAGTAAAGTGAAGATTCATGCAAGACATGCCAGTTAATATAAAAGCAACACTAGGTATCGGTATCAAGATGAGAACTGAGCGTCAAAGTTGGATTTCTACCTCTGGAGCCTACAATATTTAGCCAGCAAACAGCAGGCTTGTAAGTGCAGTCCATCCATAGATTGGAAGAAAACAAAAACTGGATCTTGTCAGGTCAGGAGGGGTTTAACGGGAAAACAAGTCCAGCTTGTGTTCCTTCTTTTTGAGAGAAAATTGGTGGGGCAGGAATCAGTACAGATGAGTTCTAGGATGCATCAGAGGAGGCATAAGTGAGCCTTTTATCTTTTTAATTGCCTGCTTTTCCTTTGCTTTCAATATTTTATTGTCATTTTCCCCCTAGGCCTTGGAGAAGGACCATATATTTTGGCAAGCTACGGTCAGAATGACACAGTTATAGGTGTCAACATCAGCAGCAGAAAGATATTCCCTTTGCCTAGGATTAGTATGAATGGAAACGTATATTTTAATTTTATGCTAACTCCAGGACTTTTTAAAGATAAAATATTGTGTGAGTATATTTTCAGAATGGAGTATAATTAAGCCTCAGGTTTTGGAAATTACAAAAGATGTTACTTTTTCAACATCATAGATTAGTTTTCTAACATAATTTCTAAAATTTGGATACATTTAGAGATGGTAGTCCTAAAAACAAAGTGGTAGGAGAAGTTATAACTATGTACAGTTGAAAGAAGAGAGAAATGCTTTAACTGTTAATGAGACCAATTTTATTTCTGCATTATTGATATTTTATTTACATTTTTGTTTTTACTTTTTCTATATTCATAAAATAAAAACATTCTGTGTTCATATATAAAAGCATTGGTTGCATTCAGACATTATAGTAAATCACAACTTATAAACTATGGTTTGATTAAATTCAGGTTTATTGAATGTAGGCTGCCCAACAAACTGTTGGGTTTCAACTGATGGTTTGTAACAGGCTTGTTAAATGTGGTTTTATGAAGTCTGACATGTCTAAATTAGAAAACAGACCTCCCCCCCCCAGGACCCGATGACTCTTAGCCTCCTGCATACAGAAAAAGAAGCACAGAGCAACAGAAATCCCGTCAGGTCTAGCTGCATTAAACTATCATTATGATTTCATAGAACACTCTGTCCCATAGTAAGCAAGCTGCATATGTAGTGAGGCTATGCCTGGTAATGGTGGTGGAAAGTGCCATCAAGTTACAGCCAACTTGTGTCAACTCCGGGGGGGGGGGGGCGTGTTTTAAAGCAAGAGATGGTTTGCAATTGCCTGCTTCTGCATAGCAACCTAGGACTTCCTTAGTGGTTTCCCATCCAAGTACTAACCAGGGCTGATGCTGCTTAACTTCTGTGATCGGGCTAGCCTGGTCAATGCAGGTCAGGGCAGTCAAGTAATAACTTCTGGGAAGTCTTAGTTTAGCAGGAATTCCATTTGAGGCACTGGAAAGCAGACAAGAAAGCTGACTTGTTAAGATTTACATACAAATTGTGCTCTGTTATATACCTTTTGATGGACTAACCAAGGTTTGTGTAACAAGCTCTCGCTTAAACAAAATACAGTTTATTGTGCTGTTTGAATGTTGCCATTCTTTCCCTGATTGAGGGAAGAAGCATAATATAATCTTAAAGTCGACTTGCAATTATGCGGGTTTTTCCGCAAGTGTTCCAAAATACACGACTGCATTTAATGTTTTGACTTTCATATAATGAAAAAATGAAAAATGAATGAGTCAGTTTTCAGACTCCTTGCCCCAACAATGAGATACAGTATTTACAATACATTCTGGAAGATCTTACTGAAAATATTTGCGCACCACCTGGGAATATAATAGCCACATCTTTATATGAATGAAACCTGAATTTCAAGTTCACCCATGGCTAGTCTAGGCATAGAATGGAATACAGTGATCCCTATGAAAAGGGATGTTTTAAAATATGTTGTTACCAGATGTTTAGATAATTTGGCCAAAACCACACTGGCACAAAACAATTTCTTATTAATATACATAACAATATATGAGGCTGCCTGTGAGGTTTGACCATTAGTGCACCTTGCCCATTATTGTTAAACTGGCTGGTAGCAGTTCTCTAGTGTTCTCTTTGGCACAGAAAGGACCTTTCCCATCATCTGTTACTTGAGATTCTTAAACTGATGATGCCACAGGCTGAACATGGGCCTTTCTGCATGCAAAGTGTGTATTCTGATAATGAGTCTGCTGGTATATCGTCTGTGAATTTTAGTTTTTGATACTGGAATCTTACTACTTCTTGCTTTGTATTTTATTTGCCACAGCTCCATCTCTGGTTTCCCTTGAGTCTGCTGAAAGACCTAACTACTTTCTATATGTCCCTGACAATGAAAGTGTTTGCTTAGAACAGTGGGAAACAAGTGCATCGTTTCGTAGAAGAGCTACTTTCTTCCATCATCAGGGCCTTTGGATCCCAGGTTACAGTGCCTTTGAATTGCATAGCAAGAAAGGATTTTTCATTATACTCAGCACAACTGGTGTGAAAGTTTCAAAATATGATGACTCTGAAGAATTCAAACGTTCAAGCAGCTTCAGTATAGAGGGTAAGTGTCATATAATCTAGGGATGGGACACTGCTAATGTGCCACTTCTTATATTAGAGTATCAATAGTTACTGTACAACTACCCCATAAAAATCATAAATATGAGTCCAGTAAATGGGAGGCTGAGAAACCGGGCTGACGTCTCCTGACGGCCAAGAGAGTTTCAATTCAGCTTCTTCAGAGCCAATATATTCTTATGGAACCACACAGTTTACATATTTTGCATGCCTTATCATACTCCCACAAGGGCTTGTTACACTCCTAGTCCTTATGGCAAAGCCTCCCTGCAGATCTGAAAGTTTGAAACTAAGAAACAGCAAAGAAGATTACAGTGTTTTTAAGGACTGCATACAGCCCATTTATTGGTCTTACTTTAGGAAGATTTCTTTATATTTGTGTATTTGTTTCATAGCTTTTGTACTTTAATAAGCAATAAATACCTGTGGATCATACTAAAAGATTTATAGTTTAATCTCCATGCATGATTTTCTTATTTACTATGTTTGAGACATATGCCTTTAAGTAACGCTTTAGTGGTATTTGACCTTGAGCAATACATTCTCTCCACGGTGTATTTTGTTTTTGTTATTGTACTTAGTATCTCCGTGGTCCCGTTGTATTTAATGGCTTAGAGTTAGACATCATTCAAGACTAATAAAAAATTATGGGTTGACACTATAAATATGAGCCAGTGGGATTCTCAGGCGAGTGTACTTCCTCCTCACCTCACCTCTTCTCTGTTCTCTTTCTCATGTGCATGACCAATTAACCAAAGCTTTCTGGATTTATGTTCATTACATACAAACAAGCTATAATTACATCCTTTCTTCCAAACTAGGATTTAATGCTGTATTAGGATCCCCCAGAGTCATTCACATAATGACCAGTCCATGGGCTCTGCTAGCAATTACATTCATATTATAAAAGTTTGTATCCACTTGTGAAATAGTTTGCTTTTGTTTTTTGGTTGATTCTTAGAGCTTCATGCAGCAATACCTTACAGGAGAATGTGTGAGTGGAGATATGAACCTTGTTCAAGTCCTTGTGTTAAAACATGCAGTGATCCTGAAGGAATAGCATGTAAATTTCTCCCACCGTGAGTTCAATGAAACTATAAATAGTTGTAATTAATAAAGCTAGTGCATTGTATAATTTTCTGCTGTATGCCTACTGGTGGTGGTGGAAAATGCCATCAAGTCACAGCCGACTTATGGCGATCTTGTAGGGTTTTCAAGGCAAGAGACGTTCAGAGGTGGTTTGCCATTGCCTGTCTCTACGTAGCAACCCCAGACTTCCTTGATGGTCTCCCAGCACTCTGAGTAACACATTGGCCAAAACCCAGGCGCGATCAGGAACTCCACAAGTTCTCCCACTTAAGAATGCAGGGCATCACTGCCTGTCTTCCAAATACTGGCCAGGGCCGACCCTGCTTAGCTTCTGAGATCTGACAAGATTAGGCTAACCTGGGCTATCCAGATCAGGGCGGTATGCTTAACTACCTACAGTAATTCTAAGAATCATGGTTTTTAAATTAGATTTTGTTTATTTTTATTAGTTTACAACTTTGACAAAGAGCTACTTAAAATGTATCTTAATGTATAGAACAGAGGTGTCCAACTCATGTGTTATAAGGGCTGGTTCTGACATAAATGTCACATTGTTGGGCCAGGCCATGCATGCCATAAAATATAATACTAGGTGCCAGAGATATAAACTTTATAAAGAACAGCAACTGGTAAGCTCCGAGTTGGTGTGTGTCCCCACTACAAGGCCCCGTGGGCTGGGAGGGGGTGCTGAGGAAAACCCACATGGGCAGACTGGAGATCCAGCAGTGCAGTGCTGGGCAAATGCTCCCATGCCCCAACAGAGGATTGACTGCCCCCTCCATGTGCAAATGCTGATCCATGACAGCATCCCTGGAGCTGCAGGCTGGGTGGAGATATATGAATACAGCTCCAGTGGCTCGCAACTTACCAGTCCCTGAAGTGAAAGTGTTCTGCTTGACTGCTGCAGACAAGGTTGTCCCACTGTGCTGAAGCCACAATTGGAGTGGCTCTGCCCACCCACCCCTGAGCAGCCTCCTGTTCCCTTCCTTGCATCATAGGGCTGCATAACAGCCCAAGTTGGGCCAGTTCTGTCCCGTGGGCCTTATGTTTGACACCCCTGGTATAGAACATTTTTTACTGGGTCAGACAGTTCTAAAGGGGAGATTGTGAGCACATATCACATTTGTGATTTTCTCCTCCACTTCCTTCAACACAAGGAAAGGTCTGAGGGTACTGAGAGATCATGTGCTTAATTGAATGTGCATATTTCCTTACCTTGTAAGGCAGAAACTGTTGAGAATAGATTTTAGCAGGCTTTGTTTCAAGATCAGAGAGATCCCATGTTCAAACATTCATAGGATCTCTCATTTCACTTGGTTCTTTCTCATCATGTGCCATGTGTGTGTATAAATCTGGGATGGTGTATAATTGCTCAAGACCTGTTCCAATCTTCTTCTGCATAGAAGTTTGTGGGAGAAGAATTGTTTGCACAGACCCATGAATACTGAATCCACATTAGAACTTTATTTATTAAAACAATTTTATATTACCTTTCTTCACCTCATGGTGAACCAAAGGTGCTTATCTTTAATATTAGTCAATGGTTAGAGTTTTCCAATAGCTCTTATGAAAATATCTTCTACTGTCATGAGCAAATTATGGCTTGTTAAGAGTTAACAGAATTCAAGCCTTCAAAGGATCAACTGTATCTTGGCTGAATCATGTAGTTTGAATTATGTAAAAAATATGTGTATTTGAAATAATTACTCATGTCATTTTTTTAAATCTGTAGAGTTGAGGGATGCTTACCATATTGCCCTAAGGATATGATTCTCGATGAAGTCACACTTAAATGTGTTAACCCAGAAGACTGTAAGTGCCCACTACATCTTTTTCCTGGATTACTACAATAATGAACTGTGCACTGGTTATCAACAATGTTTTAATTATGTTGAGTAGAATCCTGCCATTCCATTCAGCACAAGGAGCCTTCGTACTATGCAAGATGCTCTTCCACTGGTGCAGGAAGACTCCTTGTGCCAGAGGAACCATTAGCTGAGTGGAATTGTTGGATACTGTATACTCATACTGTACAGTGTTCGTATTCTGTGTTTTGTTGAACAAGATTTTAAATTGTGCTATATAATATCAGTATTGTTGACTAATATATACTTAGCGCATGTTCAAAAAGCAATTTAGGTAGTTCAGCCTGTGCAAACTGCTTTTTATGTGCTATTTCTGACCGATTAAAAGTAATTTACACGGGACTGTTATGCCACATTTTCTTAATTCCCAGTGAACTGATTCAGGTGGGTAGCCATGTTGGTCTGAAGCAATAGAACAAAGTTTGAGTCCAGTGGCACCTTTAAGACCAACAAAGTTTAATTCTGGGTATAGTGAGACTTCTAGGTAAATATGCACATGATTGAACTATTAATTTTGAAATGAAAAGTCCACCTAATATGTTGGTAACTTTATTTTTTGCTAGTTAAATGGTTTTTAAAATATTTATTAAATGTACTGCTGCCAAGATAGATATATCTAAAATTATGATATAAAGATAGTGGAAGCTACTTTTGCTGTTCTCTCTAACCATCAAAGGTAAGACATATTTAGAACTAGATTTTCACACACACACATCCCCTTATGAACTATGTGCCCAAAACAGTGCTGAATATTCAGTTACTTTCAATGGATTTCTGCATCCAGTACTAGTGCTGTGCACAGAGTCCTGATACTACATCTTGTTATCTTTAAGTTTTAGGAAGTTTGAATTGATCCCTCTTCCCCTTTTCTTCCTTTTCATTACCATCGATTTAATGCTGAGGTTTATTCTCTTCACAGGCATACCTATAAAACCCACAGAATCTGTTCCTGTCACCAAACAGACCACAGAAATATTTTCTCCGATATCTACTATGTTTGGTACTGAAGGGGTTGAGCCAACACACATTAATCTAACTACCAAAATTACAATGGAAGGAGTTACAACATTAAAAGGAACAAGTGCTACAGAAAAATTACTTACAGATTCAGCTGTGTCAAGCATGTATTTAACTGATTCCAGAACAGTTCCAGAACGACCTTCTGAAGTCAGCTACAGCATTACAAGCCCACCAGTGCTACTTAGACCTATATCCCCAACCGCTTCAAAAGTCACAGCAGTTACCTTAAAAGAAACATCGTATAGCATAACCCCTTCATTCTCTATCTCACTGCCTCCTTCAACTATAGCCGTGTCATCATTTCCTGCTTTTCCTTTAATAACCACAGCATCTACTATACCATCAGAATATGCAACCTCTTTGGCTATATTAGCCACTCTACCCCTTGGATCAGACTTTATTAAAATTCCTACAAGCATCTTAACTACTGGAAGTCTAGCAACAAGCCAGTCTCAGACACCAGGGGCAGCCACACAATATTTATTAACTGAAAGAACAACTTATTCAAGTCCCATGTTTTTTACAGGTTCACCTTTAACACAAACATTTTCTGTGATTTCAAGAAGTAGGTCAACTGAGGCTCATCCTCACATTTATCCATTCTCTCTTTCTGAGCTAACTACATCTGAGAGTCCCTTATTTACTTCTAGATTCACTACATTTGCAACAAGTCCTCATCATATACCCTCAGCTTCAGATATGGTGACAGTACAATCTGCCTCACAAATACCAACTGATACTTTCATGCCTACATCTGCATCACTAAAAGCACTCCTGACCCCTTCTGAACATATTATACCCTTAATTACAAAACATGTTTCTGTTATTGAAGATAAAATCAGGACATCATCTTCAGTTATTGAACAGACACCTACATCCATATGGCCTTCACTGAGTCCCAAAGAGACATACATGATGCCTACATTAGTGCCTCCTCCAATTACAACACAAAGACCCAAAGCAACAGGAGAAGTCACAATTGTCTCAAAGAGTTTTCATATAGGGCCTTCTACAGAGTCTCTTCCAGGCATTCCCCAAACCTCTAAAACATTAAGTAAACATACATTACACACTGATTCATCTCCAGTATCAGCTGTTCATGGAAGTTCAGCAGAATTTGCTAGAACTAGAGCTTTACCTAGTAGTACCTCAACATTACCTGTAACAGTTTCATACGATACACCACAAACAACATCTAAGGCAACTATGCACTTGTTTGATCTATACACAGAATTAAAAACTGCTTCTGTGATTAAAAGTTCAGACACTTATCTGACTTCTACAGAGTTCCCAGGAACCTTATCTGCTCTTACAAGTCCATCTCCATTGCTCACACTGCTATCAACAACAAGATCTTCTGCTCCTCAGACTTCTGCCTCAGAAACTCATTCTGAAAGTTCATCCGCTACTCCCACAATTAGTGTGAAGTCTGCTGTAAAACCAGCAGGCACTCGCATACAAACACCAGTTGTATCTCTTGGTATGCATACTACCTCAAGAAGTCCAGGTTCATATCCTGCATATTTTCCTACAGTTATTCCTTTGTTAACTTCAAGCACAGGTGTCTCTGCAACAGATACTGCATCGTCACCTCCTCCTGAGATCTCAGATATGACAATACAGCCATTAGGAACAAGAAGTTCCTCTTTGGCTTCACCAGACAGTAGGACATTATCTTCATTATCAAGTGGTCTGGACACTAAGTCTGCAGAGGCAGCACTGACATTTTGGAATACTACATCAGCCTCACCTGACATCACTGAAAAGGATTCCCCTAGTTCTCCGGTACATTTATTAGTTTCCTCTGCCAGCACAATAGTTCCTAGCCAAACTGCACAAGTCACTGACCTTTCTTCTATCAGCTTTGAACTTTATACAACTACTACTTCAGTCCCAGTTCCTGCTACCTCCCAAATACGTACATATACTCCAAGCTTTACTTTGTTTACACCCAAGCCCTCCACAGAAACGTTCAGAACTACAGCCATAAAAATGGATGAAATTACAGTATCAGATTGGGCAAAGCGAAATGCAACATCTATTGGGAAAACTGCATATGCCTTAGAAAGTAATCAGACCTCAGAAGTTAAAGAACATGTTACAGAGACTAAATATGTGAGCCCTGAAGAACCTTCACTACTTCCCTTGACAATGTCTCCCATCCAGATGATTCCGTCTGTAAATGAAAGCAGCACAGTTTCAGTGAAACCAGTCTCTTTTTCTAAAGTGACGGATATAACATTATCAGACTGGTCTAGAGTTCCACCACCAAAATCAATTAGACCTTACTACAATGTAACTGAACCAGAGCACGTGAAAATAGCCAGCTTGCAGAATGTCACGATAACAGATTCACCTTACTCCACTACAGAGCCTGAGGGAATTCAAGCTGAAACAGAAATTGTGACAACAGATAGTGTGGAACATGCTTCATTTGGCACTATGATACATACCTTAATATCTGCGACATCACCAGAATGCACGGTAGGGAAACTTTTACTTTTTACTAGAAAATCTTCTTCTGAAATGTTATTTTTAAATGTTATTGCATCAGATTATGTCAAAGAATTCTCAGCTTGTTGTCTTTTGTTTAACTGAGTATAACTGTTTTTGTATTAATCTTTTCTCTTCTGTTGCTCTCATAGTCAGCTCTTCTTAAAGATAATGTATACAAGTACATTCCTGGGTATGCTTTTTCCATATTTGATTGATGTTGTTTTTAAGGATTAATATTGGAAGCTGCCCAGAAAGTCTACATGTTGAAAGTATATGGTTATTAGAAAGTAATAAGTAGCAGTAATCCCCAAAGAACTTTGCCCATAAAAGGTGTGTATTGTTCTACAGGACAATAGGAATTTTCAGTCTTTGGTAATCAGGTTCCCAAATATTCTCTGACAGGTCCATTTGACCAGATCCACAAAAGGGAATGTAGAATCCTACCATTAAATTAATATTCTTTAGCTCAGATATTCAAATTTACATGTGAAATAAGTTACACAAATGTGATAAATTGCACATGTTTTATTGGTTAGAACAGGGGTGTCAAACTCATTTGTTATGAGGGCCGGATCTGACATAAATGAGACTTTGTTGGGCTGGGCCATGTGTGTCATAAAATGTAATGCCAGGTAGCGTAGATATAAACTTTATAAAGGTCACAAACACAAAGGTTTTTTTTACTTAAAATAAAAACACGCTTAAAACATTAGCACTATTGCAATGTTTTGTTTATTTAACAGTGTCTGATAACTGACACCTCTTGCTCTGAATTATTGCATCAAAATGTCTGTGCTGTTGCAATCTTGAGTATGCTGTTCAGGTGTGTATCTGTAAGCTGCAAACCTACGATGACGCAGTGGCAGCAGAACTGGAAGCAGGAGCAGAAGACAGCCAGTTCCACTGCGGGCCACATGTTTGACACCCCTGGGTTAGAAGTTTTCCTTCAGAATTTAAGCTCTTTTGTTGTGGTGGAAAGTTGGAGAGAGTGGACCAGTGTTACGAAAACAGGATATATGATTACAGGAAGGGAGAATCAAATTATCCAGAAATATATGTGTGTGTTTGAAAAAAATGAAATCCCCCCCCCCACTGAAATTACTAGTGAGTCAATTTCACATCTTTTTTTTTAATCCTATGCTGCCTTGGCACATTCCTGTGGGCCCTCTGCAGCTACACAAGCCAGAAACATTCCCTTTTTAGTAAATATCCATGTAGTAAATATCAATTTAGTGAACATGTATTCACATAACCACATACTTCCCAAATTTTTCTACTACCATGTCTTACATGCTGCTGTTGACAGTGTAGTGCCTGGAAAAGTCAACATAGCATTTCACTTTACTGTCTGCATATAATAAAGACAATTGCTCTGCAAGAGAAATGCTTATGTGAATTGAGGAATCTTAAGGTACATTCCACAGTTTGTGGAATGGGCTAAACCAGCTGGCTTCTTAGCCCCTGGTTTTCTTCAAGTATTCAGCGCTGACATGCTGGAATTGTTGCAGGTATCAACCTGGACAATGATAAGCAATGAAATGGCTTCCTATGTTGTCGAATAGCTTATTGCATATTCCTATACAGATAGCATCCCAGTGGAGCTGAACCAGACTAACAGTTTTCTGGGAGAATACTAAGAAACCCTTTGGGGAATCTTTATGTAGAGTGAGTGCATTATTGTGGAAGAAAGGTCAGAGGGTTATATCACAACAGGAGGCCTATCCCTTTGACCTAAGCACATTCACTAGACTGTTGGAATAGAATGTAGGTATCTTTCTATATGACATACTGTGCTTTATCTAATAAATAAATATGCTGAAATTTCAAGCCTCAGTTTAAAATGTTAGGTTCTCATTATTTGGTATGGGTATTTGTGTGTGTGTGTGTGTGTGTGTGTGTGCTTGCATGCCTGGAAGTCATGGCAAGCTGGTTGCCCCTACTGGGGGCTTGGATGTTTTTCAGAGAGGTGGTTTGATAGCCAGCCTCTGCGTCCCAAGCAGTGTTCCCTCTAAACCGAGTTAGTGTGAGCTAGCTCACAGTTCTTTAGCCTCCAGCTGACACATTTTTGTCTTAGCTCAGGAAGGATGGCTCCAGAGCAAACTAGTTTATGCAGTAGCCAAATTGCTCACTCTCACCTTTAATGCCACTAGCTCACAAAGTAGAATTTTTGCTCACAAGACTCCACAGCTTAGAGGGAACATTGGTCCCGAGCCCTGCTATTACTTGGAGGTCTCCTTTCCAATTACTTGCCAGGTTTGGCCCTGTTTAGCTTCTGAGATTGGGCTTGTCTGAGCTATCCAGGTCAGGGTGAATATTAGATTCTCATTTTGTAATGGATGTTAGTAGCTCTGGTTTGGTTTGGTTCAATTTAGTTTGAGTGTATATACAATAACCTGAGCATTGTAAACATTGTGCTTTGGAATGCCAGAATGCACTCATTCACATAGCTGTATGCTTCACAAGCCTTTCTGTCATCAACACCTATATTCAGCTATTGATTATATAATCTCTGGGGAAATCAACATGGTAATTACTTCCTGGTCTGTCACTTATGCTGTGGTACTAATGGTGTGCAGCCACTCTTCATTCCTGAGTGCTGCCTGATGTTATTCAAAAGCAAAAACTCTAGGGAATCTTCTTGTGAAATTTTTTAAATGTGATTTCAGATGCTTCAAATTCAGTTTAACATTGGCCAAATATGGGTCTATGTCTCCGGAAATAGTTCAGTTCCATGCGCAATATGGGGCAGCAGTGTCATTAGATATCGATGGGACTGAATTCTGATATTTTACTAAGGCCACTTTAGCCATCCACTGACACTCATTCATATACTGTTGTTGTCTATCATAAGGCAACTGCTCTACAAGCATACAAGTTCAGACCACACTGTTCTCAGATTGGACTGGTACCAAATGGAATTATCTAGAAAGAGTCTGTATTATGTGATAATGGTGAATCTTGGTTCATGATATAAAGGCTGGTTGCTAATGTTTCAATTCCCCCCCCCCCCATTATTATGGAACAGCCAAGGTATCTTGATCCAGTAGACAGATGCAGTCAATACGTGTGCATTAATATGGGATGGATGCTCTACAATCTCTCAAGGAACTGTCATAAAAATGTGGAGAAACCTGACTGTGGTTTTCGAGGGATGCCAGTCCAGGTTAACAGTGACAGCTGCTGCCCAGAATGGGAGTGCCCTTGTAAGTTTCTGCATGGAGTAGGTTATGTTTTTAGATGTGAAAGCTTGAAATCTATGATTGACATGAAGGTCCTGGCTCACTTTCTTTGAAGCGCATGGTGGAGGGAAGGACCATTTGCCCCTCGTCATCTACCATGAAAGAGCTGTTGGTGGCAGTAATGTATAAAATTGAGGGCAGATGCGACACCAACATTTTATTTTAGTTTTTAGAGAGAAGCAAACACATATATTGAAAAGAAGGTAAAATGAGGCAATATACATACTTGATATGACACTAGAGACGTTCCGAGCACTTAACTCGGAACTCACGTTCCGAGAGCCATTTTGGTGTAGTGGTTAAGTGTGCAGACTCTAATCTGGGAGAACCGGGTTTGATTCCCCACTTCTCCACTTGCACCTGGCTGGATGACCTTGGGCAAGCCGTAGTTCTGATAAGAGCTGTTCTTGAAAAAGAGCAGTTTCTGTCAGAGCTCTCTCAACTCCGCCTACCTCACAGGGTGTCTGTTGTGGGGAGGGGAAGGGAAAGGAGTTTGTAAGCTGCTCTGAGACACCTTTGGGTAGTGAAGGGCGGGGTATAAATCCAATCTCTTCTCTTCTTCTCTTCTTAATGGTAAATGATTTCCTTTCATTCATCTAAAAGTTGCCTCACCAGTTACAAAATCAGCCACTGGTGTATCTAATAATTTTGTAATGTGTAAACCAGCTGTATGATGCTCCTTGAATATAATTATATATTTTGCTGTAGAACTAGTATTTGATGAGTAACAATTCCATTGGCTTTTTGCACATGTCAGTATGTGAAATAATGGTAGTCTAGCTCTTCATGGCTTCTGTGCAGTCCCACATGGGGACTGCGCATTCTCAGGCCGGCCATAGAGAGGAGCTAGCAAGCTTTACAGAGAGGTTTCTAGAGCCCAAGAGTGTTCCCCCTCCCCCCATTTTCAACTTAGCCTTTCCTGCCCAAAGGGTCATGTGACGGAGGAGGGATGAGCACTCAGTTCTCTTCTTGCTGCCATAAGGAGAGGACATACTATAGCAAGCTACTGTGAACAACATCTCTCAGTGCTTCTGACTGAATTTCTTCATCTCTTCTTCAAAATAAAGGATAGGATGGTACTTTTTAAGAAGTACAAGGGATGTGGAGCCAAAATGGTGCAAAATGATGAGCCTTCTGAAAAAGAAAATGTTTGGGTGAAGGTCACAATACTGCCTCATGCCTGGCCTGCCCCCACATCATGCCGAAAGCTAGAGAAGGGAGACTGGCTAGACTCAAAGTGGCTTCGTAGGAAAAAGCTTTGGGAGCCCCAGGCCAAAATTCAGATAAGCTTAGAAAAAAGATCAAAGGCCCCATTGGTATGCTCAGTACTGGCCCCCTCGATGCCACAGCTGCCTAAAAAATAGACCATAACTCGGTTGGCCGCAGAGCTGCCAACAAAAAATTGAAGAAAAAGGTGAAACATCCGCATCATGCCTCACTGTGCCATTCACTGTCGCCTCGGCATGAACAATTCCCCTTGCCTTGATGTCAAGCTTCACATGAATTGGCGGGTCATCATGGCTCCCAAGCAGAGTCTAGGAACCGTGCATTGTTGCTGACCAATCATGCTTCGATGTCACCTCAACGTTGATAATCACAGATACCGATCGATATCAATTTCTTCCTGAGACCAAGAACTGCATTGCCTTCGGGGCAACGCCACCAGTCTCTGAGATTTTCGGACCAGGAAGTTTTTGAAATACCGCCAGTGCAACCTCCAGTGCAATGAGGACAAGATGGAGGGAACCTCAAATCAAGAGCTGCCACAAAATACCCCCTGGTTCCCTTTTCCATGACGTTCCCCACACTGGGGCTCATGGGGCCAGCAGCCATTTCCTCCATGCTATCCACCATCTCAGTCTTCTAAATACAGTAGCAAGAAACAGACTACTGCCAGTAGGGCTACGGCTTCAGGGGTTGTTATAAGGAGATATTCCTGGATGAGATCCCAGGAACAAAATTGAAGACCTCCCCTTTGAGAGCAGAGAGCTCTTCAGTGACCAGATGGATGAAGTCCTAGTTTGTATCCAAAAGTATAGGATTACAGTGAAGTCATTCGGTATCACCCTCTGTGCTAACCAGCAGAATAAGCAGAGGTATTGGCCCAGAAACTCCCAAAGATTTCACTACTCAAGGCCATTTAGGTACTCTGAGCATAAGTACCAAGCCCCTCCATCCTCTTAACAATCCTATAGACATCCTTACTCCCAGCAGTCCCAGGGTATGAAGCAGAATAGAAGCAGAAATAGGCAACCCTCCCCATCTCCCAGGGATCAACAACCTAAAGGTTTGGGAATGCTCTGATGTGAGGTAAAGCACCCCTGGCTGCTTCTCAAGGGTTAATTTGGGTAGTAACGGGCCTAGTTCATCCTGCAGGTGTTACTAATGGGTCTCTCAGCCTGTACAGTTTTTATCATCTTCAAGGCCAGAGATGAAGGTGACATGATTCTCATGAGAACCTGCCGGCTGTAGGATGGGGGGAGGCGAGCCAGGGGTTATGAGGTAATCTTCTAGAAGCTTCTTCTGATTGGATGTCACCCTCAGCTGATATTACTGGGCCAAAAACTATAATTCAGCTAAGACCCAGAGGAGAGAGAGACAAGCTGAGATTCTGATGGACTGCAGACCTAAACTATGACTTGCTTGAATTGCAGTTGCTAGCAATGTAGAGAATTCCTGAACATTGGGCCTGTGATTTTGGAACAAGGTTTGTGCTGTCTAATGAAGATACCAAAAAGTGTTAGACAAGCTAGTCTTTCTTGGTTTTTTGCTGCATGATTTTAGAGTAAAGTATTGTCTGTTCAGTAAACTTTTGAAATTGATTGAATCTATAATAAATTTTATAAACCCTTTTATAATAAACAACAGTCTGGTTACTTGTGTGCAACTCCCCTGAGGACTCACAGGATTCAGGCCTTGAACGCTTTAACACCAGACTAGTGGGCGAGACCATCTTTCTGGATAGATTGTCCATGTTTTCTGGTTTTTGATCACCAGTTACAAATGATGCCTGAGTGTTATCAATAATAAATACAGGTTATTTTTTTATTTTTTGGAATTCCACTCTCTGCCATCTCACCAACTGCCTCTTAGGTCATCCACATACTTACTCTTTGACTTTTCTCACTCAAGAGGTTGTTTTATTACTAAAGGGGGGGGGGGCATCGCAAGGGTTTCCCCAAACTACAGTGTTATAGTATTTTTTCTGAGATACTTTGCAATAGACAAAAAAGGGAGTGGAAAGAGGACTATCTTGGACCTCAGGGCCCTGAATAAATGCTTACATATTCCAAAGTTCAGGATGTTATCCCTGAAGGAAGTCCTCCCCTTATTGGACAGAGATCTTTGGTTTGCTTTCCCACCTTTGGGTGGGAAAGGCTACACTGAAGACGGAGGGGACGGGGAGCATTTTTGCGCTCTAGAACCTTCTCTATAAAGCTTGGTAGCTCCTCTTCATGGCCAGCCTGAGAAAGCGCAGTCCCCATATGTGCCTGCACAGAAGACCACTTGATGAACAACAGTTACAGGTAAGTGCAACCCAATTTTATTATGGAGTAAAACAAGAAATGCCCTGTTTAGTGATGATCTTATTAACTGCCAGTTCTTTCTTAGGTCAATGCTCTGTCCTGTCTGAATTGAGTATTATTACATTTGATGGAAATAATGTTGCGCTATATAAAGTAGCATCCTACATTTTAGTCAAGTTACCTACGGAAATTATTGTGGCTCATATTGAAAAATGTCCCACTAACCAGGTAGGAGACTTGTAATATGATGCAAAATTAAGTGTTCTAGGTGTTTTTTTTATATATATAAATTTTTATTGCTTTTACACTAAAAAAACTACCAAGAAATCATGGGGAAGGGGTATTCTACAAACTACGGGAGAAAGGAAAGAAACCACTAATACCCCAAGGGGCCAAGGTCAATTAGCTTAAAATGCTTAAATTGGAATTTCACTTACAATATTGCTTTAAAAAGAAAAGGAAAAAGGTTAAATCTCATCTTAAGTTTAGCATATTACAGATAAACAAAGATAAAAACCACTTATGCATTTGCCTGTTAGCAATACAAAAAATTTCTTGAGCCGCAGATCATACGCTTATCTTTCTTATAAATTCCACAAAGCTCATAGTCTCATCCGGGATTTAAAATCTTTGGAGCTACTGCTCCTAGTTTGAGTTCAAAGTCTTCTTCTGTAGGGCTTCGAGATGTTTTTTCCAGACTTTCCCAGTCGCCTTCTACTTCAGTAGCCTTGTTTTCCTCCTCTGTTTCTTGTTTATTTTCAGTTTTCTGGAACAGCTGACAGTTCTTTGTCTACTGTCTCTGCTTCCTTAGACGGCTCTTTAATCTGCTTGTAGAGTGTTTCCAGTTTGCAGTTTAAGGTGATCATTTGATCCAGCAGAGAGCGCAGTGCCATAGCAATCATGAAGGGAAAGTCTATGGTTGTTTCCGGTCTTGTGACCTGCACTGTAAGACTTGCACTTCCAGAAGAAGGGTTGAACTTCACCATTTTTTTTCCTCCCAGATATCGGTGAAGTTGTTTACGCTTAGAGAAAATCCCTTAAAGTCTCTGTGAGCTTTTTAAAGGTTCGCTTATCAGTTGGATGTATTCCGTTCTAATACTCAGCTTTTTTGTATTGGTAAACTCAAATTTTGTAATAAATGAAGGTTCACCGAAGTGTATTATAATAATAAAAAAATTGGAACTCCTAAACATGCATAGTGTATGTAATTTTGTTGGGATTCTACAGAAAGGAAACAATAAGTAAAATTGCTGAATAGAAATACTGAAAATGCAGTTCTTTCCAGTATTAAACATTAGGGTTTTTTTGTGCTATCTGTTGTACTTTAGTTTTGTAAAGACACTGGTTTACCTCCAACCAACTTTTAACTAAGAGTTGTTACACAAAATCTTCTGTGTTTAAACAGAACTAGTAACCTTTATAGCATAGTGGAATTATGCTATTTTATGCAACAGCAATTCTTCTAACATACTTCTATAATATTTTTCAGAGTGCCAATTCAATAAGAAAACTAGTGAGTATTTTTCCAACAACATTTTAAATACATCTATATATACATACTACACTAAATACTGGTTTTCATGTCACCTCCAAAATTCTGTCTTTGTCTTTCAAGGTTCCACCTGGAAGTGCTTCAGGCCTCTGTTTTAAGAAACTTAATGTAACAACATCTTCAAATGCAGTACTCGTCAACCGTCTAGCAAGAAAGGTAAAGATATCCTAGATTGTAGCATAATTCTTTTAAACTGTAATTGAAGTACTCTAATGATCATACAGATATTCCCTGATGCAATAAATACACCATACTTATGTATATCAGTTTCATGTATATCAGTTATCCATAGAGGCCAGAGATGGCATGGAGAAACAACTGTGATATATGCATTCTGAGAATATATAGATCATGACCATAGATACCTGTAATTTAATTTCCAAGAATTCAGTATGTGTGCATGTTGCATGCATGTTGCATGCATGTGTGCATGTTGATTATATTACATTCATAAGTCCTAGCTAATTTTTTGACCAAATTTTAAAAATAGTGAAATAGCAGCACTGTCAGTACTTCAAAAAGTTATATCGATTCTGCTTTTCACAATCTCTGGTACCAATGTACTTAACCACATGCTTTGGATTTCATGCACCAAAATCTAGTCTGACCTTAAGTAAAGGTAAAGGTTCCCTTGCTCAAAAGCCAGTCGAGTCTGACTCTAGGGTTGCGGTGCTCATCTCTGTTTCAAAGCCGAAGAGCCAGCGCTGTCCGAAGATGTTTCCGTGGTCATGTGGCCAGCATGACTAAACACCAAGGCGCACAGAACACTGTTGCCTTCCCACCGAAGTGGTACCTACTTATCTACTTGCAATTTCTTGCTTTCAAACTGCTAGGTTGGCAGGAGCTGGAACTAGAGACGGGAGCTCACTCCGTCATGCGGCACCTCTGGGTCTCGAACTGCTGAACTACTGACCTTCCACAGTCTGCAGTTCAGCATCTTAACCACTTGAGCCACCGCAACTCCTATAGTCTGACCTTACATAAGAACATAAGAACATAAGAGACGCCAATGTTGGATCAGGCCAAAGGCCCATCCAGTCCAACACTCTGTGTCACACAGTGGCCAGAAATACCAGTGCCATCAGGAGGTCCAGCAGTGGGGCCAGGACATTAGAAGCCCTCCCACTGTTGACCCCCCCCCAAGCACCAAGAAGACAGAGCATCACTTGCCCCAGAGCCCCTAGCTATACCTTGTGGCTAATAGCCACTGATGGACCTCTGCTCCATATGCTTATCTAATTCCCTTTTGAAGCCATCCATGCTTGTAGCACCCACCACTTCCTGTGGCAGTGAATTCCAAGTGTTAATCACTCTTTGGGTGAAGAAGTACTTCCTTTTATCCATTCTAACCCGACCGCTCAGCAATTTCATGGAGTGCCCACGAGTTCTTGTATTGTGAGAAAGGGAGAAAAGTACCTCTTTCTCTACCTGCTCTTTCCCATGCATAATCTTATAAACCTCGATCATGTCACCCCTCAGTCGTCTTTTCTCCAAGCTAAAGAGCCCTAAGCGCTTTAACCTTTCCTCATAGGGAAAGTGTTCCAACCCTTTTATCATTCGAGTTGCCCTTTTCTGCACTTTTTCCAAAGCTATAATATCCTTTTTAAGGTGTGGTGACCAGAACTGCACACAGTATTCCAAATGAGGTCTCACCATTGATTTATATAGGGGCATTATTATATTGGCTGATCTGTTTTCAATACCCTTCCTAATAATCCCCAGCATAGCATTGGCCTTCTTTATTGCAGTCACACACTGTCTCGACATTTTCAGTGAGTTATCCACTACAACTCCAAGATCTCTCTCTTGCTCAGTCTCTGCCAGTTCAGACCCCATCAATGTGTATTTATATTTAGGATTTTTGGCTCCAATGTGCATCACCTTGCACTTGGCCACATTGAACCCCATTTGCCATGTTGACGCCCACTCGCCCATCCTTGACAGATCCCCTTGGAGTGCCTCACAATCCTCACTGGTTTTCACCACCCTGAACAACTTTGTATCATCCGCAAATTTAGCCACTTCACTGCTTACTCCCATCTCCAAATCATTAATGAACAAGTTAAAAAGCAGTGGACCAAGTACTGATCCCTGCGGTACCCCACTGCTTACCACCCTCCACTGAGAAAATTGCCCACCTACACTCACTCTCTGTTTTCTATGAACTAGCCAGTTTTTGATCCATAAAAGGACTTGTCCTTCTATCCCATGATTTTTGAGCTTACTTAGGAGCCTTTGATGAGGAACTTTATCAAAAGCTTTCTGGAAGTCAAGGTAAATAATATCTATTGGATCCCCCTTGTCCACATGTTTGTTCACCCCCTCAAAGAACACTAACAGGTTAGTGAGACAAGATCTTCCCTTACAGAAACCGTGCTGAGTCTGCCTCAATAGGTTTTGTTCATCTATGTGCCTACTAATTCTTTCCTTAATAATGGTTTCCACCAATTTACCCGGTATCGACGTCAGACTGACTGGCCTGTAATTTCCCGGATCTCCTCTGGAACCCTTTTTAAAGATGGGAGTGACATTAGCTACCTTCCAATCCTCAGGAATGGAGGCAGATTTTAAGGAAAGATTACATATCTTTGTCAGGAGATCTACAAGTTCACATTTGAGTTCTTTCAGAACTCTCGGATGTATGCCATCTGGGCCTGGTGATTTTTCAGTTTTTAAGTTGTCTATCAGTTTTAGGACCTCCTCTCTCATCACCTCAATCTGACTCAGGTCTTCCAACACCCCTCCTGAAATCAGTGGTTCTGGAGTGGGCAAGCACTTCTCATCTTCCACAGTGAAGACGGAGGCAAAAAATGCATTTAGCTTCTCAGCCATTTCCCTATCATCCTTCAATACTCCTTTTACCCCTTGGTCGTCCAAGGGCCCCACTGCCTCCCTGGCTGGTTTCCTGTTTCTAATGTATTTGAAGAAAGTTTTATTGTTGGTTTTTACGTTTTTTGCTATATGCTCCTCATATTCCCTTTTTGCCTGCCTGACCTCAGACTTGCATTTTATTTGCCATAGCCTGTGTTCCGTTTTATCAGCCTCACTGTGACTAGCTTTCCACTGCTTAAAGGAATTCTTTTTACTTTTTACAGCCTCCATTACTCTGTTTGTTAACCATGCAGGCTTTTTCCTATACCTGTTTGTGCCTTTCCTAACCTGCGGAATATATATTTTTTGAGCTTCTAGGATCGTAGTTTTAAATAGATCCCAAGCTTCCCCAATTGTTTTGACCCTTTCTACTTTTCCTTTCAGTTTCCTCCCCACGTGTCCCCTCATATCAGAGAAATTACCCCTTTTAAAGTTAAAAATGGTTGTGTGAGTCTTTTTGGCCAATTCTCTATTTGTACAAATGATGAACTCAACAACATTATGATCACTGTTTCCAAGCGGTGCAATCACTTTTACATCTCTCACCAGGTCTTGAGTGTTACTTAGGACCAAATCAAGGATCGCCTCTCCCCTGGTAGGTTCCGTGACCATCTGCTCCATAGCACAGTCATTTAGAGTGTCTAGAAACTCAATCTCTTTTTCCCGACTAGAACACATATTGACCCAATCAATGTGTGGGTAGTTAAAATCACCTATTATTACACAGTGTTTTTGTCTAGTTGCTATCTTTAAGGCATTCATCATTTTATAATCCTCCTCTATCTTTTGATCTGGTGGGCGATAACAAACTCCCAGTGTTAAGTTTCCTTTTGGCCCCCCTATTTCAACCCATAGAACTTCCAGAAGCGAATCCAATTCACTTAGCCTCTCAATCTTTCTAGACTTTATACCCTCTCTGACATACAGAGCTACCCCACCTCCAACCCTTCCCCCCCTATCCTTCCGATATAATATATAACCGGGAATCACTGTGTCCCACTGATTTTCCTCATCCCACCAAGTTTCAGAAATACCCACAATGTCTATTTTTCCCTCCGACACCAAGCACTCCAACTCCCCGATTTTACCTCGGACACTTCTAGCATTTGTATAGAAACAGCTGTAATTTCCCTTACAAGTTAAGCCTGCATCCTTCCTCTTGCTATCTCGAGTCGTTGTCCGGCAGTCCATGTCACCAGCCATGGCCTCTGTGGACAATTTCAATCCACCTCCCTGTAGAAAAGCAACCGGTACCCCCTCACCTCTCTCAGATGAGCCAACCCGAACCAGAGACTTTTCATCTCCTGTCGGCTTTCCCCCAATATTCAGTTTAAAAGCTGCTCTGCCACCTTTTTGATTTTAAGTGCCAGCAGCCTGGTTCCTTCTCGGGACAAGTGGAGACCGTCTCGCCTGTACAGCTCCCTCTTGTTCCAAAAAGTATCCCAGTGCCTAACAAACCTGAACCCTTCCCCCCTACACCATCGTCTCATCCACGCATTGAGACTCCTGATCTCTGCCTGTCTCTCCGGCCCTGCGCGTGGAACAGGTAACACTTCTGAGAAGGCTACCTTGGAGGTCCTGGACCTAAGTTTCCTGCCCAGCAGCCTAAATTTCTCCTCCAGGACCTCACGACTGCATTTCCCCACATCGTTGGTGCCGACATGCACCACGACCACTGGCTCCTCCCCAGCACTATCTACCAGCCTATCTAAAACACGCGTAATGTCCGCTACCTTCGCACCAGGCAGGCAAGTCACCATACGGTCAGTACGCGGGTTCGCCACCCAGCTGTCTACCTGCCTAAGGATCGAATCACCCACTACCAAGAGCCCCCCTCCCACCCTGCTCAGGGATGGTTCCTTGGTGCAAAAGGAGAGCCGCTCACCAGCTGGGGAAGAGGTCCCTTCTGAGGGCACATTCCCCTTATCCTCAGCACGGTGCCCTGATTCCCCTAGACCCTCATGCTCCCTGACAGCAGCGGGGCTGCCAGATCCAGAGTGGGACGTAGCTAACAAGTCCCCGAGAGTCTTTTCTGTGTGCCTAGCTGACTGTCTCTGCTTCTCCAGGTCAGCCACCTTGGCCTCAAGGGAGCACACACGTTCCCTGAGAACCAGGAGCTCCTTGCACCGAGGACACACCCAAGACTTCTGCCCAGTGGGCAGATAGTCATACATGTGACACTCCGTGCAAAACACTGGATAGCCCCCAACCCCCTGCTGGCATTCTGGCTTCATAATTCTTAAGCTCTTGCAAAAGAAAATATCAATCTGTTTAATGGCATCTATCAGATCTCTTGTGTGTCCTTGGAGGAGGAGGAAACAAAGCTGGAGGTATCAAAGCCCCCCATCACCACTAAAAGGCATCCCTCGACCTACCTACGTGGCCATGTAAGGTTTCCAGTACTTTGGCAAGGAGATTTCCACCTCCATCTCCCTGCCGTGTCTCTGTTTGGACAAGTTGTCCCATGAGAGCTCTAAACTATTCTTCTTGAGTGACGTTCTCCTTCACCTGAACTCCTTTAAATGTGTAAAATGAAACAAAGGTCCACGCACTAGTAACTAAAAGTGAAAGAGGGTAAGTGAAAAATGGATGAAATAGAACAGGGGTCCACGACGTGGTGACCATGGGCACCATGGTGCCCGCAGACCCCTTTCCTGGTGCTTTTTGTTTCTGTTGTTCAGTCGCACAGTCAAGTCCGACTCTTCGCGGCCCCGTGGACCACATCATGCCAGGCCCTCCTGTCTTCTGTTGTCCTCTGGGATGTGCTTAATGTTTTCTGAGAGTGGGCAGGGCCAGGTGAGGCGTTTGCCTAGCAGGGCTTCTAATTGGCTGTGCAGAGCTTCTGCCTGAAATGTTGAAAAGGGACTATTAGAGACATATATAACCTCTCTCCCTGACATTTTGTGTTTGACTCTGTCTCCTGTTGTGGTCATTTTGTGATTGCTCATCACCTTGTGTCAGAATTCCAAAGGTGCCTGCAGGTTCAAAAAGTTGGAGACCCCTGAATTAGATTTTCCCCACTAGAATACAGGAAGAAGGGGGGGGCACTGCTCTATTTAATGAATAGCCACTGGGCAGACTCCAGCCATACAATGCAGGGAAACACTCTGTAGATTTATCACTGTTTCCCCTAGTGTAATCTACCCTGAAGGTTGCGGGGAGGCTCTCAGCCAGTATCTTAACAATCTGCTGTGGCTAATGTGAACTGCAGCTCCCTTGCTGTGAATCTTGTCTTTCTCTCCTTCATCTTCCTGCTCCAGACCTGAAATAGCATCACCACACAGCACAGACTGCACAAAAAAAAACCCTGAATGATGTTTGAAAGATGTGTAATAAAAGTTATTGAAAACTCTAAGGACCACCTCCAGTAATGTTCATGTCAGTCCATATCTGAACATTGCATGGTGAAGTGAAAATGCTGCTTTATAGAAGTGATAATGTGCTGACAATCCATTATATTGGAAAATAATGCTTAAGGAAAGTATTGCCACTTGCAGTGGTAGGAAGCATGGGTTTGGGCTGTACTTTTCATTCCTGTTCTATTTTTGGATTCTTTTAGGTAGTTGTGGATTCAATGATTCAGTCTTTGCCCTTCTCTAAACACGGCTTATGCATTCAAGATACAGGTGCTATGTATGTCATTAACACACCAGCAGGGATCAACATTAAGTGGGCTCATGTTACAGGCATTATAGATATCCAGTATGGCTTTCACTCTAACACCACCACCAAGACTGAAGGACTTTGCGGTGAGAAAGTGATTTCTAATCTTAATTCTTCTTTTAATTAAATGTATCCTTTTTATTTATGAAGCAATGGTGTGCTTTGCTCTCTAGTGCCATGTCAATGCCCCCCTCAACTTATCTGTGAAATGACAGTTTCCTTTTTTAGCCTATCCCAGACATAGGCATCAGCACTAATGATCGTGCCTTATTTAGCAATATCATGCAATTGTGTAGTTAATATAAAGAACACTGCACTCTTGTGAATGGAGTAGTAAATAGCCCTCAGTGCAACTACCTGCCAGGAGAGGAATGATGCATGAATGAAGTTTACATTAATTGTTGTTGCTGAAAGAATTGCCTCTAACAGGTGATGGGAATGTATGCTAGAGTAGAGCATGACATATATTGGCTTGGATCTAGACTAGCATTTCTGTGGGCACAAGGACTTCCTCGTGCTGAATGGCTCCCCTCTCCCAAGGCAGCTTGAAGTCCCTCCCCCATCCTGTTCTGAGGCTTATTTCTCCCCCAGGAACAGGATTTCAGGGGGCAGTTTGGGCTGCTGCAAGAAGGGGAAAGGTGTTAACATTGCAGTTCACAGGTAGAGGTCCTTGCACCTGCACAAATTCTAGTTTGGATCCAAGCCATTGAGATTAGGTCCCTGGCCTTTCTTTCACAAAACTCAACTTCTTCCTTATTTCCATGGGTAGAACAGAGTTCTAAGTTGCCCAAAGAGCAGCTTGCGCTACAAAACAGATGTGCCAGTCACTGATCTGTCTTTTTTCATTATTTCAAAAAGAAGCACATTGGGATAATGTTCTACAAATGCTTAGAAATTCTGAATATAGTATTGGTCAGACCGAATTTATGAAACACCAAGACAGTTTTGACAATACTACTGAGTGTGTCTTTGTTAACATTTCAACATTCTGTCCAGTACGCCTTGGATTTCAAAGTATGCGTGTGGGGAGGGCGGGATAGAAATGGAATGAAATAAAATAAAATAAATAAAAGTGTTTAGGAGGATGGAGAAGTGATGATGACTTTATATTAGTGAGAAAAGCTAAAATAAATTAAAATTCCCATTAAAATAACATTATATAAACATTATATAAACAGGATGATACCAGTGAAAGAATGGTTTCCCCATGTTTAAGCTGATACTAATTTAAGAACATAAGAACATAAGAGACGCCAATGTTGGATCAGGCCAAAGGCCCATCCAGTCCAACACTCTGTGTCACACAGTGGCCAGAAATACTAGTGCCATCAGGAGGTCCAGCAGTGGGGCCAGGACATTAGAAGCCCTCCCACTGTTGATCCCCCCCCCCAAGCACCAAGAAGACAGAGCATCACTTGCCCCAGAGCCCCTATCTATACCTTGTGGCTAATATCCACTGATGGACCTCTGCGCCATATGCTTATCTAATTCCCTTTTGAAGCCGTCCATGCTTGTAGCCTCCACCACTTCCTGTGGCAGTGAATTCCAGGTGTTAATCACTCTTTGGGTGAAGAAGTACTTCCTTTTATCCGTTCTGACCCGACCGCTCTGCAGTTTCATGGAGTGCCCACGAGTTCTTGTATTGTGAGAAAGGGAGAAAAGTACCTCTTTCTCTACCTGCTCTTTCCCATGCATAATCTTATAAACCTCGATCATGTCACCCCTCAGTCGTCTTTTCTCCAAGCTAAAGAGCCCTAAGCGCTTTAACCTTTCCTCATAGGGAAAGTGTTCCAACCCTTTTATCATTCGAGTTGCCCTTTTCTGCACTTTTTCCAAAGCTATAATATCCTTTTTAAGGTGTGGTGACCAGAACTGCACACAGTATTCCAAATGAGGTCTTACCATTGATTTGTATAGGGGCATTATGATATTGGGTGATCTGTTTTCAATACCCTTCCTAATAATCCCCAGCATAGCATTGGCCTTCTTTATTGCAGTCACACACTGTCTCGACATTTTCAGTGAGTTATCCACTACAACTCCAAGATCTCTCTCTTGATCAGTCTCTGCCAGTTCAGACCCCATCAATTTGTATTTATATTTAGGATTTTTGGCTCCAATGTGCATCACCTTGCACTTGGCCACATTGAACCCCATTTGCCATGTTGACGCCCACTCGCCCATCCTTGACAGATCCCTTTGGAGTGCTTCACAATCCTCACTGGTTTTCACCACCCTGAACAACTTTGTATCATCCGCAAATTTAGCCACTTCACTGCTTACTCCCATCTCCAAATCATTAATGAACAAGTTAAAAAGCAGTGGACCAAGTACTGATCCCTGCGGTACCCCACTGCTTACCACCCTCCACTGAGAAAATTGCCCATTTATACTCACTCTCTGTTTTCTATGAATTAGCCAGTTTTTGATCCATAAAAGGACTTGTCCTTCTATCCCATGATTTTTGAGCTTACTTAGGAGCCTTTGATGAGGAACTTTATCAAAAGCTTTCTGGAAGTCAAGGTAAACAATATCTATTGGATCCCCCTTGTCCACATGTTTGTTCACCCCCTCAAAGAACACTAACAGGTTAGTGAGACAAGATCTTCCCTTACAGAAACCGTGCTGAGTCTGCCTCAATAGGTTTTGTTCATCTATGTGCCTACTAATTCTAATTTCGTACTAATTTAAAATGTACGTGTGTTTGTAGGGGAAGGTATTAGCAGGCTATATATATTCCCTTTTTACTAATTTGTTGGGAACAAAATAATGAAATTGCCTAGTTCCACTAGAATTCAGGAACTAGAATTGCCCTTGCCAGTGGTTTTTGATACAATACAAAAGCAGTCTTGTACTTTAAGAATTACATTGGATGTTTGAAGTTCATCCTTATTTGCAGAATATACCTGAGCATAGAAGAAAAAAAAATATAAAGTGAGTTCAAAAGTCCAGAAAATGCATTGTGGCATCTCTATGCAATGCTCGAATGTATACAGAGAAGATAACATCATAACCATTCTCACAACAGCAGTATTTGGTATAAGGATTTCCCTAGTTTTACTAAACTGAACAGCTACCTGGGTGAGAAATGCATTATCTTCATTCAGGACTTGTTGACTACAGTTGGACTACAGTTCAAACCAGCAGCTGCACATTGAAGATAATTTGTTGAAGAATTGTAGTTTTTAAGGTCAGCTGCATAGCATCCTGAAAGACTGAAAGACCATTATAGCTTCTTTGGGGGTATGCAGATTCAGATAGGTATCATTTTTTTTTATCCAGCAGAAAATAGCAAGAAAATATCAAAAGCACTGAAGGTGAAAAATCCACTGCATTCTACATATTGTATAGACTATGGTGAGAGAGTATGCCACCTGCTGTCCAATAAACTGCTAAAATATATGCTTAGCTAACAGTGGAAGATCAAGCATTAACTTTTTAGAACTTGAGTCTTTTATACACGCTAACTTTTGCACCATTTATACCCGGCAGGTCTTTTCTGAAACAAGATTTCACTTCTCTAAAGGCAAAACAAGGCGCTAAGCTATCAAGCCTCCTGCACACTACTGCAATAAGAGTATTCTACACTCACACAGTAATATTATCAGTCTATCTAGCCACTAGAGGAGTGCATTCAGCATAAACTGAGCTGAAAAGATACTTGAAAAATACCTTATCAGTATTTTGGGGGTATTTTTCCAGTTGGTTAGCCAGTGGGCTACTTAGAACATAAGACATAAGAACATAAGAGAAGCCAATATTGGATCAGGCCAATGGCCAATCCAGTCCAACACTCTTCCACCCAGTAAATACCGAGTGCCATCAGGAGGTCCAGCAGTGGGGCCAGGACACTAGAAGCCCTCCCACTGTTTCCACCCCCCAAGCACCAAGAATACAGAGCATCACTTGCCCCAGACTGAGAGTTCCTTTCTATACCTTGTGGCTAATAGCCATTGGTGGACCTCTGCTCCATATGTTTATCCAATTACCTATTGAAGCCGTCCATGCTTGTAGCCACCACCACCTCCTATGGCAGTGAATTCCATGTGTTAATCACTCTTTGGGTGAACAAGTACTTCCTTTTATCTGTTCTAACCCGACTGCTCAGCAATTTCATTGAGTGCCCACGAGTTCTTGTATTGTACTTATCCAGCTATCCGAAAATGGCGGACTCGAAAAATATTCAGGATTTTTTGGGACCACTGGATAGCCTCAGGTAAAGGACATTTAAAGGGCTCTCAGTCTCTTCAAATGCCTTTGGAGTGAACTCTCAGCTTGGAGAAGGTATTTAAAGGGACTGTGAGCCCTTTAAATGCCTCCCTGATAGCTTCAATACTTTACTGGATTTTTACTCAGATTGTTTCACCCACCTTGCCCAGAATGAGGTCATCAGCCACATCATTGCTTGTGAAACAATCTCAGCCATGCAGAGTACCATAACATCATAATAAGAGACTGACAAAACAAGAGTATCATTGTAAAAAGCTGGATTACATATAAAAAGCCCAAATACCACACATGATCACTGAGGAGTAACAAAAGTTTCAGAAACTGGACTACTGGGTTAGACCCCTGACCTTGGGCATCTGTGTAGGAGGCCCCTGTGGCCTCAGTACTGGGAGAGAAAGGGATTAAACTCACCCTGTATCCTTTCTGTCCCATGTTGGGCCTCTCCACCGCCTAGCAGAGAGAGCCCTGGTACATCTACCCTGGTCTTTAGCTGGCTCTTCTTTTAAAGGACTTACTGGAGCCGCCCCCTTCAGGAAATCCCAGGAAAAATCCTTCAGGATTTAATATTTCCATGAGATTTGAGATAGTAGTGCAGTTTCATCTCTCACAGGGGAAGTCCCCTGTTTATCTTTTAGGCTTTCTGACCTTTTACTGACACTGCTGGTCTTTGGACCACTGTTGCTGTTCCAGTTCCTGCCATCTTCTCCTTGGAGACCAGTGGGGGTGGAACCATGTTGCTGGACCTGCTGTGTGGCAAGTAGTTGCTCTCCCCCATCTGCTGCCTTGGTAAGTGCAGGGGTGGGCTCCCCAACCCCGAACAAGAAGGAATTAAATAAGATAATGAAATTATCACATTAGGGGTTCATCTGACTATATATAGGCTCCATCATCAGATCCTGTGGCCCCAGTGCCCTGTTTATGTATGCAACACCACTGATTTTCCTGAGGAAACCACACTCCATTGTCAGACTCCCAGTGAATCCCATTCCAGCAACTATGGTTATATAGGTTTTATACTTCAAAATTTCTCATGAATATCTACTGCAAACCATTAGGAATAATGTCTACTTTCTTCTCACTTTCATGATTACTTCAGAAGAAGAAGAGTTGGTTTTTATACCCCACTTTTCTCTACCCTAAGGAGTTTCAAAGTGGCTTACAACCACCCTTCCTCTGTCCACAACAGGCACCTTGTGAGGTAGGTGGAGCTGAAAGAGTTCTGAGAGGACTGTGACTGGCCCAAGGTCACCCAGAAGGCTGCACATGGAGGAGTAGGGAAACAAACCTGGTTCTCCAAATTAAAGTCCACCACTCTTAACCATTACACCATGTTGGCTCTCCAACCTGTGTGACCTGTGGGAAGGAAGTCCTTCACAGTTTCCATCAAGATTTATACAACTTCTTCCTTTCCATCAGCTGGATTCTGGAGCTGTTCATACAGCATGTCCACTGTAGAACTATATGATATATAAGCACTTATTTACATTGAGTATCTACATGATCAATTGTAAATAGCAAGCCTTGCCCTACAATACACCACAGTTGTTCCAGTTCCTTGGACAGGGACTCAGACCTGAGGGGTTTACATCAGACATTCTGAAAACTAGAATGTCGACCCACGCAGTAGATTAATAAAAGTCAAGCTATTACCCCCTGCTAACTTATGAGAAGACAAAAGAAAAGGTGATAGAACACTGCTTGTTGTCAACTACTGCCACTCATCATCAGTTATTTCCAGCTCATCTTGGACAGTGATACTTCTCTTACACAGGAATTGTATGGTAGATATATCTTCAGCTGCAGGTAATCACTTAATCTAAAAAGAATTCTTACAAGCAACAAAGAGCTGCATAACAGAGATACAGTTCTTTAAGGTGCCACAAGATTAATTTTTGTGTTTGCTGCAACAGACTAACATGACTACCTATCTGGAATCTAGGATAGTCCAGTAACTTTGCACAACGGAATATGACTGCATTTACTATCCTCAGGGGATTTAGCATTCTAAAGGAATCAATGTCTCTGTGAAGCAGGTCCTTAAACTCATTCTATAACTTTCTGTTTATACAGGAGGAACTAGGTGGAGCACATGCTAACAGAAAAGAGGATGGAGCTTATCTAATACTATTTCATGAAGTAACTTAATGTTTCTACTTCTGTAGGATGATTAATGTTCCTGTGTTTTGTTTACGAATTTAAGGTGTTTGCAACGGTGATCCAGTTGATGACCTGAGAATGCAAAACAGAACAATAATTACAAATATGGAAGACATTGAGGTGTTTATTAAAAGCTGGGAAATTGAGAAATCTGTAGATGTAACAACCAGGAGACCTACAAGAAACTGTACAGAAGACAACTGTACATATTGTATGGAACTGCTAAATAGATGGGCTTTTGCACCCTGCCATAAAAAAGTAAGTACAAAGCACTGAGCAAATCCTACATCTGCAATATCAAATATAACAATTCTGAGTTTAAAAAAAAGATAAAATATTTGAATTAAATTTGTGTGTAGATGATATTGGTCATACCTGATAGTTCTATTATACAAAAGGATAAGGATTTTTTCCTCCAAAGCTCTATCTGATGGAGAATTAAAAATAAGACAAAAGTGTTTGTTTGAAACTAGGTGTGACAAAGTAAATGGTTAATGCTTTAACCCAGTCTGAGAACCCTGAGTGACAGGAGATTCAAATAGAATTGTACATTTGAGAGTGTCAGTTAGGAGGGGCAGTTAAGAACAGTTGACAGTAAAGGGAATAAACCAGAGTGAGAGGATCAAGAAGGATCCTGAGTTAGGGAAGTGGGATGTTTGGCCCTTCCGTGAGGGACATAGCTCCTATTAAAATGGGGTGATCCCTATCAAGTCTGAGGGAAATAGCTTCTAGTAAAGGGGGGTGATCACTATCAAGTGGTTAAGAAGGGATATTGGAACTTATGTGAATGTTCCTGCTTTCACCATCTTAAATACCTTTGAGACAAAGAAGCTTATGCTTGTTTATTTAAGCAGAGCCTGCCAAGAAAACTCAGTTTTAAAGACCCATCTGTATTACTAAATAACTGTTTGTAACAAACTATCATTTATATTTATACAAAGTTACCTCATTCCTATCTCCTGTTCACCTTCTAAGCATTAAACCAGATACCTACCTGAAGAAGTGAGCAGTGACTCACAAAAGCTCATAAAAGGTAAAGGTTTCCCTTGCTCAAAATAAGTATGAACACATGGAATAAAAACACTGAATTAGTGAATCTTAGCACTCCTATCTCTCTGACTTTGGCTGTATACTCAAATAAAACATGCACTATTAAAAAAGGTGTAGTGTCAAAAGAAAAATGATATGTTTTCAATCTTTTTAAAAAATCTAGGTTTCACCGCAAGACTTTTGCGAAAAAATGTGGATCAACAATACTTATTTCTGGAATTATGAATGTGATGCTCTTTCTGCATATGTGGCACTGTGCAACAAACATAATATCTGCATTAAATGGAGAACACCAGATTATTGTTGTAAGTATACTACTGTTGTCTACTGTCAGATTACATTTTACATTTAAGATTTGGTAACCCAAACATCGGTGAATATTAGGTTTTAAAAGGAGATGCCCAGCTTTAAACCCATGCTTAACCATGAACTTCACTAAGTGGCACTACAGTCCTGAAGGACAGATAGTGTTATTTAACAAGTGGCAAATTACCATGGTGAGTATGTTGTATGGAGGTTGTTGTATCAGCCTGCTTATTGAGGAGAATTTTTACCTCACCTCTACTTTCTCATAGTTCAGAATATATATGGTTATGTACTAAATTCTCTTCACCATATGGATAGATGGCACAGACCACCAACTCCCACATACAGTACCATTCTATAAATACCTGCGTTTTTTTCTTCCTGTCTAGGAACCTTATGTCCCACACATCTGTGATAAGAATTGTAAAGTACCTTGTATATTGCTATTTGTATAGAAACAATAATACTATGAAACAATATTTATATATTTTCAGTATTCGAAATGTTTCACATATATTACCTTGTAATCCTTAAAGTAGTTTTGTAAGGTAGGCCAGTGTTATCCCATATCACAGATGGGAATGGGAGTTGAGTAGCACAGGTTGCGGTCAGACTGGCAGGTTAGTACAGTTTGGGCGCACCACTAATTACTCTGTCACATTTTGTGACAGATTTTCAATCAGACTCCCACCCTGATCTGGCCTTACCATGCACTTCTTCCATGGTTGACCGTTCAGATTAGTGTTGTGCATCAACCACAGAGCATGCGGTCTGGTCTTTTAAAAACAAACAAACAAACAACTGTGATGGTTTTTTAGAACATTTCTTGGGTGCACACGTGCTCTACCATTTTAAAACAAAATACAGCAAAGCTGGAACTAAAGGTTCACACCTCCAAACAGGTTTGAGCATGCACTGAGGTGGGGGTTTCAGACATCCGGAAATGCAGGATCAATGCACAGGGATCTGTAAGCACCTGGTTGTCTCTGGTGGCTATTTACTATGTATCCAACTCATCATATGATGGGGTGAGTACAACTGGGGAATGGCTGCCAGATGTGGATGTGTGAACAAGCTCATTTAATCCATTATGGTAACGCAATTATATCAGACCAAACTGCCCGTCTGACCGCAGCCTAATAGTACTATTTTAAGCAGAGTTACTCCCTTCTAAACCCATTGACTTCAATGGACTTTGAAGGAAGTTACTATGCTTAGGATGTAGCTTTATTTTAGCTTGGAGACCAGAATGTTTCTGTTCACTCTGTTTTTTACTTAAGGGAATAATTTTTTAAAACACAATATTAGCCTGGGAACTGCTGTTTTAAGCTGTCTATGGTCTGTTTTTATGATCTGTGATTTTATTCTGGGCTGGGGCTTTAATGAACTTTAATTAATACCTTTTGGGGGGTATTTTTGCATTTGTGTGCGTGTGCATCTGTGCATCATGGCGACCTCTGGCGACTCCTACTGGGGCATGGAGGACATTCAGAGAAGTGGCTTAATACCCTGCCTCTGCCTTCCGGCCCTGGTATTCTTTGGAGGTCTCCCATCCAAACACTTGCCAGGGCCAGCCCTGCTTAGCTTCTGAGATCTGACGAGACCAGGCTTGCCTGGGCTGTCCAGGTCAGAGCCAGTTTGGTGTAGTGGTTACGTGCGCGGACTCTAATCTGGGAGAACCGGGTTTGATTCCCCACTCCTCCACTTGCACTTGGCTGGATGACCTTGGGCAAGCCATAGTTCTGTTAAGAACTGTTCTTGAAAAAGGGCAGTTCTTGTCAGAGCTCTCTCAGCCCCACCTACCTCACAGGGTGTCTGTTATGGGGAGGGGATGGGGAAGGAGTTTGTAAGCCGCTCTGAGACACCTTTAAAGGGTGGGGTATAAATCCAATCTCCTCCTCTTCTTCTTCTTCTTCTTCTTTAATACCTTTTAATGCTTTGTTTTTATTATTTCTGTTTGTGAGCTGTCTCAGGCAGGGTCCTGGAGAGGCTGCATAAAAATATCTGAATAAATAATAAATAAATACTAAGATCACATAGTGAATTCATGATAGAGTCACAACTAAACCAGGAACTTCCTGAATCACAGCTCATTCTTTGTCACTGCAGTATTTCAGCTTCCTAGGAAAGGCAGTTTGACATGATATTAATGTAAACCCTGTTCATATGTTGCGGTGAGCATATGTACATCCTACATGTATATGCGTACATCCATTTGTAAGTAACAGCCAATGCATGTTTACTTTAAAAATAAAACTGGGGACTAGTACCTGGATAAATGTAAAGTTTAAATCACACCTTCACCTGAACCTGCTTTGAATACAGCATGAGAATTACTAAATGCACGCACAAATAAAATCAAGTATACACTGTACATGTATGTACATTCACTGTAATGTATGAAAGGAATAATTTTTCTGTTTTGCCATGCATACATAAATGCATTTTTTTTCATTTCCTCTCTATGTTTATTTGTAGCCCTCAGCTGTCCTGATGGAAAGGAATACCAGCCTTGTGTGCAACCCTGTGCTGCCAAAACATGCCTAAATAAATGGTTCTATGAAGAATCACCATGCTCCTACTTAAGGGAAGACTGTGTTTGCAAAAATGGGACCATTCTTCATAGAACTGATGCTGATCTTTGCATTCCAGAAGAAAAATGTAGTAAGTAAAGCTATAGCTATATAAACAGATTTTCCCCATTAGCCCAAAGTATGCTAACTTTCTGCTGAGGTTGGGAAGTATGGTTTCTATCTCTGTCTTCTGTGTTCTCCCAGAAGTGTTGAGTTTATAGGCATATTTAATGGAATGTGGAGTTGATAGGCATTCTGTACTAGGTGCCAATTAGAAAAGCTGTTGTCTGTCTTCAGGCCATACAACCACTGTCTCTATTTGCAAAAAAGGCCGCCTTCTTGAGGTTGATAGCGATTTCCAAACAGTGGATTCAGAATTTTTGGGGACCCATGTGAAACAACTTAAGGATATTGGTTCAAGACTAATTGAGGAGATAGAATGCTGTCCAGTATGACTGTTGATACAATCCTTCTGTTGCCATTTATACAGCAATCAGATGTTGTATATTCCAAGAACGTTGGTTGTATTACAGTACACAAATAAATTGTTTTTCATTAACAGCATGCACAGATAATGAAGGGCAGCCCCGTGCTGCTGGAGAGGTCTGGAATGGCTCCAATAAAGGTTGCTGCATGTATAAATGCTTGGAGAATGGGAGTATTGTTGCCATAGAGCCTGAATGCAGTGAAGAGCCACCTCCCATCTGTGAGCGAGAGGGTGAGGCAATTATTAATGTCATTGAAGAGAGGGCCTGCTGTCCAAAGAAAGTCTGTGGTAAGTGTTAACAGCAGAGTTACTTTCCACAATAGTAATATTTATGAGATGATAGGATATTAAGATGAAAGGAACTGATCAGGATGCATTGAACAGTGAGTTAAAAATTTGTTTCTCACTCTTTATATTCATGGTAAAGCATTTTTCATGGGTGAAGTCAATACTGAAGTTTTGGCAAAAAGTCCCCACTAGTACTTTCCTAGTACTATGAGCTGCGGTGGCTCAAGTGGTTAAGACGCTGAACTGCAGGCTGTGGAAGGTCAGTAGTTCAGCAGTTCGAGACCCGAGTGTGCCGCATGATGGAGTGAGCTCCCATCTCTAGTTCCAGCTCCTGCCAACCTAGCAGTTCGAAAGTAAGAAATTTCAAGTATATAAATAGGTACCACTTCAGTGGGAAGGTAACAGCGTTCCATGGGCCTTGGTGTTTAGTCATGCCGGCCACATGACCACGGAAACGTCTTTGGACAGTGCTGGCTCTTCGGCTTTGAAACGGAGATGAGCACCGCAACCCTAGAGTCGGATTCGACTGGCTTTCGAGCAAGGGAACCTTTACCTTTTTAGTACTTTCCTATGGCTCTCAGCTGTTCTGCAAAAACAACAACAACCATGAAAAGCTTTCTCTCTGATTTTTGTTGAAATATCTTATCTAATAGTAACCCAAACAATGAGTGAGAAGGCAAGTCTATGAACAAAGCACCATTTAGTCAAATTTCTTCATAGGAGCTGATTAAGCAGCAAGAAGGCAGGACCAGGCGATGTATCCTCTTGATTCATCCCCTTACTTGGGGATAATAAGCCAGCCTAAAGAGCTGCATAATTGTCCTTCTCAAAAGCACTATGGATGCTGAAAAGATGGACTGGTACAAGATACCACACAAGATACCACACAATATTTATACAAAACACCATCAATTTAAGTTTTGTTGTATATTTAAATTTCTTTCCTTAATGGTAGGGAATTGTAAAGGGGATTGTAAAAAGAACTGCTGGTTCAGCATGTGCATTTTCTACTTTGTGAACCATAGGTGCTTGATATTATTGTCATGTTGATTAAGTCCCATTGTTAATTTCAATTTTTAGAATGCAACATGACTCTGTGTGACTCTATTATTCCAACATGCAAAATTACTGAAAAGCTGGTAGTGGGATATAGTCTTTCATCATGCTGCCCCCAGTACCGATGTGGTAAGTGTATGTAAAAATAACCAGATTAAGAAGAGATTGTTCATCTAGACATGTGTAAGCCTTCTCAGAACTGCTACCTATTCCATGTTCAGGGCCAGCAAGACAGGCACAAATTAGGAATTTTAATCCGTGGATGAGACAATGGTGTAGGGAGGAAGGGTTTAAGTTTGTTAGGCACTGAGATGCTTTATGGAACAAGCAAGTCATTTACAAAACAGATGGCCTCTACTTTTCCTGAGAAGGAACCAGGCTGATTGTGCTTAAGATCAAAAAGTTGGCAGAGCAGTTTTTAAACTAAATCTTGGGAGAAAGCCAACAGGAGACAAAATGTCTCTGGTTCAGGATGGCTCATCTCAAAGAGATGAAGGGGTAGCTGTTACTGTTCTACAGGGAAATGGACTAGGGCTAGCCGCTGAGATGGTGACAAACAATATTGACTGCCTCACCATGTCTAGAGGCCATAGGAGGAAGGTTGCAGGCCTAAAATGTATGGGGAATTATAGATGTTTCTATACAAATGCTAGAAGTGTCTAAAGTAAAATGGAGGAGCTAAAATGTTTAGTGTCAGAGGAGAACATAGACATTGTGAGCGTTTCAGAAACTTAGTGGAATGAGGAAAATCAGTGGGATGCAGTGATTCCTGGATATAAATTATATTGGAAGGATAGGGAGGGAAAGGTCAGAAGTGGAGAGGCTCTGTATGTCAGAGAAGGATATAAAGTCCAGTAAGGTCGAGAATGTAACAGAAATAGATTCGTTTACAGAAACACTATGGGTAGAAACTGTGGGCCTGAATGGTTAACAAAGTAATGAAAGTCATAAAAGTTAAGAAGGTTTCCTTTAAGTGGTGAAAGGCTAGTCCGAGTGAGGTAAATAAAAGGGAACATAGGCTTTGGCAAATAGAATGCAAGTCGGTGATCAGACAGGCAAAAAAGGGACTATGAAGAACATATTGCAAAAAACATAAAGATCAACAATAAAAAAATTCTTCAAATACCTTAGAAGCAGAAAACCAGCCAGGGAGGCAGTGGGGCCCTTGGATGACCAAGGGGTAAAAGAATTACTAAAGGATGATAGGGAAATGGCCGAGAAACTGAATGCATTTTTTGCCTCTTTCTTCACTGTGGAAGATGGGAGGTGCTTGCCCACTCCAGAACCACTGAAGAGGAAGAAGTTTCTATGACTGAGGGACAAATTAAAAACTGACAAATCATCAGGCCCAGATGGCATACATCCAAGTGTTCTGAAAGAACTCAAATGTAAAATTGTGGATCTCTTGACAAAAATATACAATCTATCAATAACATCTGCCTCCATTCCTGAGGACTGGAAGGTAGTTGGGGAAAGGGTTCTAAGGGAGATCTGGGAAATTACATGCTGGTGAATCTAATGTTGATTCCGGGTGAGCTGGTGAAATCTGTTATTAAGGAGAGAATTAGTAGGCACATTGATGAACAAAAACTATTGAGGAAGAATCAGCATGGACTCTGTAAAGGAAGATCTTGTCTCACTAACGTATTAAAGTTCTTTGAGGGGTTGAATGAACATGTGAACAAGGGTGACTCAATAGATATTTTTACCTAGACTTCCAGAAAGCTTTTGATAAAGTTCTTCAGCAAAAGCTCCTAAAAAACTCAGTAGTCATGGGATAAGAGGACAAGTCCTCTTATGGATTAAAAACTGGTTAATTAACAGGAAACTGTAAGTGAATATAAACTTGCAATTTTCACAGTGGAACTTGTTAAGCAGTGGGGTACCGCAGGGCTCAGTACTGGGTCTGCTGCTTTTTAACTTGTTTGTTAATGATTTGGAGTTGGGAGTAAGGATTGATGTGGCTAAGGCTGTGGTCACACAGTCATTTTGATTGGGTTTCACCACTGTTCCCTCTCGCATTTAAAATTGCTGATCAGATGCCCAAATCTGTCTCCCACACCGAAGTGGGCTCACTTGCGCGAGCCTCCCAGTTCCCTAGCGAGTTTTCCGACACTGGGAAAATCAAGTACTTTCCAGGTATTTGCACTTTGAATCTGCGATTTCACTGATCTGGACAGCCATCTCTTGCAATGATTGTGATTAGGTCGTCTGATTGTCCTTCGTGCAATGAGGTTCCCCCCCCCAGTGTCACGGCAGGACCCAGGGGGCGTGACACAAGCAAGCAAAAGTCCAGGAACAGTCTGAGGTCAAGCCGGGCAAACCAGGTAGCAAGGTTCAAGCAGGTTTAAATCACAGTCCAAAAGCAGGGTCAGACATACCAAAGTTTCAAGTCCATAAATCACAACAATACCAGAGGAGTCAGAGATGAACGCAGGGTCAACAAAGCCGAAGGTCAAAAGCCAAGGATCAAGCCGAGAAGAATTCCACAAGGTCTGGAGCAGAGATGCAAGGATTCAGGTCCTGAACAAACGACGTTGCCAGCACAAATGACTGCTGGCAACAGACTTGCATATATACAGTGCTAGCTAATCAACTCATTAGCTAGCCAGGAGTGAGGACAGGATCCTGTCAGTAATCAGGGCTAAGAGATCTTCTGGCACGCATGCGTGCATTCTGCCTTCGCTCTCTCAGCTGTTGTCTTCTTACATTCCTGAGCCTGGTTACAGGTGGAGGCGAGTCTGATGATGAATTACTGGGCTGCAGCAGAGACTGATCCCTTGCAGGTGTTCCCTGGGAGGCTCTATCCTCCTCACCACTTAGATAGCTTTCAGCTACAGGATCCAGTCTTTGCCTTTCTGCTGCAGTACTGTCCTCAGGAGCCTGTTCAGGGTCCTCAGGAGCCTGTTCAGGGGCATCAGCAAAGGCAGGCATGACATCAGCAGGGGCAGGCATGACACCCAGCTTCCGTCTTTGTGCGTATGAGCAATCCTGCACTGAATAAATTCAATGTTTAAACGTTCAAGCACACATATAGACTCTCCAGTGCTTGGTAGTACGTAATCGGTTCATTTTGTTCGCTGTTCGGGGGGGACCTGTAAAAAAAGGGAGTACAGTGAATCCAAGTAGGGGCGTTGATTCGGCCGTGTGCGTAGGCGCATGCGCAAAGCAAGTTTTTTTTAAAAAAACTCATGCTGTGCTGTCCAAGCAATGGCGCAGCTATCTAGACAGTGCCCAGAGCCTTGTTGTGTCATGCTTGCTGTTTGAGGAGGGATGTGTGATCATCTCAACCTGAAAAAAATATTCCCGATCAAATCTATATTGGGAACAAATCGCAATAAGCTTGCCATGTGACCACAGCCTTAGTTTGCAGATGACACTAAGTTGTTCAAGGTGGTGAGAACCAGGGAGAACTGTGAGGCACTCCAGAGGGATCTATCGAGGCTGGGTGAGTGGGCATCAATGCAGCAAATGAGATTCAGTGTGGGTGAGTGCAAAGTAGTATATTGAAGCCAAAAATCCTTACTATAAATACACCATGAAGGGGTCTGATCTGGTGGAGACGGACCAGGAAAGAGATCTTGGAGTCATGGTAGATAATTCACTGAAAATGTCAACTCAGTGTGTGACCACCATAATAAGGCAAATGCTATGCCTGGGATTATTGGGAAGGGGACTGAAAACAAATTAGCCAGTATCATAATGCCCCTGTATAAATCAATGGTGTAGCCTCATTTGGAATACTATGTACAGTTCTGGTCACTGCACCTCAAAAAAGATATTATAGCATTGGAAAAGGTGCAGAAAAGGGCAACTAAAATGATTAAGGGGATGGAACACTTTCCATATGAAAAAGGTTAAAGAGGTTAGGGCTCTTTAGCTTGGAGAAATGATGACTGAGGGATGACATGATAGAGGTTTACAGAATTATGCATGGGATAGAGAAGGTAGAGAAAGAAGTACTTTTCTCCCTTTCTCACAATACAAGAACTTGTGGGCGCTCAATGAAATTAATGAGCAGTAGGTTTAGAACAGATAAAAGAAGTACTTACCGAAGAGTAATTAACATGTGGAATTCACTGTCGCAGGTAGTGATGGTGGCTACCAGCACAGAGAGCTTTAAAAGGGGGATTAGATAAACAGATGGTGCAGAAGCCACAAGGTATGGATGGAACACTATGTCTGGGGCAGTGAATTCCATGTATTATTGATGCTTAGGGGGGAAACAGTAGGAGGGCTTCTGGAGTTCTGGCCTTGCTGGTGGACCTCCTGATGGCATCTGGATTTTGGCCACTGTGTGACACAGAGTGCTGGACTGGATGGGCCATTGGCCTGATCCAACATGGCTTCTGTTATGTTCTTAATTCCTCTAAGCATTTAAAAATACTAGAAAAATTGTCTTGTCTTTATTCAGACTGTGATCCATCAGCATGTCCCAATGCTTCCCGTCCAGAGTGCAGAGAAGACCAATTCATTGTTGAAGCAAAACAAGAGGATCCTTGCTGTTTTTCATATTTGTGTGGTAAGAAACCTTGGGTACAAAAAGTACTTGAGTTTAAAAGGTAGAGCAGTTGCTACAAGGAAAGAATCACTATTCTCAGGGGCAGCTAAGTGGGTTTGTAGAGGCGCAGGTAATACTGAGACATTAAATTAGCTGTAGGTGGAACCCACTAGTTTAGGGCACAGTTTACAGAAAATGCTTTGTCAATCCAATCCTGACTACAGGTTAAAGCATATGAAGAGTTCAGTCACATAACTGAGAACAGTGAAATGAGCCACACTTCCGAGACATGTGTGCACTGTCTTTCACACGCCTGCACACACACACTTCGTGAGACAGACACACAGTTATTCTGATACATACATACATACAAGAAAGACACTGACTGGTTCTCCCCTCATGCACAGATATAATCACCCATTACAACATCATCTTATACTTTAATAGCCAAATGTGGGCTCATCTGTGGATACTTAAATCCATGGATTGGGGCCACACTGACAAAACAGGTTTTTCTGCAAACTCCCCCCCCCCCCCATTTGCAGAAAGATCAGAAAACCTTAAAAAATAAATTGGGGAGTTTAAATTCTCCCAAAATAAGGAGCATTATCTGAGTGTACAGAGACAGTAAACCTACCTTCTGGCCTTTGACAGTGTCTGGGGAGCCACTCCTGGCTTGGTAGTAGTAGTAGATGCTGGGAGCTGCACGGGGTTTAGCAGCGGCCACAGGCAGAGTCTGGAATTCCTGGCTTGGCTGAGCCATCAATGGAGTCTGTGAGCTTCTCTGGGCCCCGCTGCAGTAGTGGCAGACCCAGGGAGTGGTACCTAGCCCGGCTGTGCAGTGGTGGACTTTAGGAGCTGTACTGGGCTCAGTGGTGACTGGAAGCCACACAATAACCACTCTGGAGACAGGGGGTGGCAGGGAGCTGTGTCTGGGCTCAGCAGCAAGTGGGAGGAGGATGGGCCCATGCAAGTCTCATGGGCCTCCACTTGTATATTCTAATAGTCAAGTGCATTCTCATCTGCAGATACTTGAATTTGCAGATTGGAGCCATGCTATCTAAAAACAGATACTTCTGCAAACGTGGAGGACTCCTCAAGTTTGCAGGAAAATCTGAAAAAGTAAAAAATAATACATTGGGGGCTTTAAATCCCCTCCAAATAAAAGCATGCACAGACAACACACGTACCTCCTCTGTCTGCTCCAGGTGATGTTGGTAGTCATATGGGGGGATGCATTCAGGAGATCTGGCATGGCTCCCACTTTGTCCTCCTCTTCCAGTTGGTGATGACAATGCTGGGGTGGAGAAAGCATCAGTGGGCCCCACAGCAGAGCCTGGGAACAATGTCAGGCTCATCCGCAGCAGCAGAGATTGTGAGGGGTGGAAGAAGCCATGGTGGGCCCAGTGATGGCACTTGGAAGTGTGCTGGGCCCAGTAGGAGCAGCAGCAGTGGCTGTGAGCCACAGCAGCTCTAGCAATGGCACCAGTGATGGGGGGAAGTTGTGGCAGGTCTGGTGGTGGACACCAGGAGATGTACTAGGCCTGGTGGCAGTGCTGGCAGTGTGGGGGGGGGAGACGCTGTAGCGGGTCTATCAGTGATGGCCATGAGCAATGCTGGGCATGGTGGCAATGGTGTGAGGGGGGAGCCATGGTGGCCCCAGCTGTGATGAGGGTGGGGGAGAGAAAGAAGTTAAGAGAAGGAAAGGGATCCCCATGAGTATTGCAGGTCCCCACTTGTATAGATAGATATGTGACAAAAAACGTTACAGTCCTTGGAATCTGATATATATATAAAAGCCCTAACGCATTGGCACTTTCCAGCTCTCCCATTGTTTGTGCTGTGCAATCAGCTATTGGCCCATCAATTGCCACTCAAGAGTACTCACATGCCATTGGCTGGGTGCTGGATCCGCTCCTCTTTCCCACCCACTGCCACCTCAGCCACTGTGCCCTGTCAGAATAAATTGCCAAAATGGCTGTCTCTCCTGACGAAGACACTTCTACATCTGGCTGGCTACTGAAACTACTGTTCCCTGTTCAGGAAGAGGCTTCTACAGCTGCTGCTTCTTCTGCTGGGCTCCTCCAAGGCTGGCTGGCTACTGAGGTGAGCCAGCGGCCATCAAATCATTCCCTTCTACTGCTGTTGGGCTAATTTTCCCCTCAGTGGCTGTTGCTTGGAAACCAAGCTTGGTCCTGTCAATAAAAAGGTGGGGGGAGGAGACCCTTTCCAGGCCTACTTTGGCCTTTGTGGGGAACTCATTGAAGCCAGTCCTGACTACGGTTGACAGCTCCAGGTTGGGAAATTCCTGGAGATTTTGTGGTGGAATTAACAGAAGCCAGAGTCTGGGGAGGGGAGAGGCCTCAGCTGAATAAAATGCCATAGAGTCCACCCTCCAAAGCAGTTATTTTCTCCAGGGGGACAGAGATCTGTTGTCTGGAGTTCAGCTGTGATACTGGGTGATCTTCAGGCTCCACCTGGAGGTTGGCTACACTAGGCCTAGCAGCGCCCTCTGGATGACTCGATGACACCTGACTGGCATGACTTTATGAGGCCTGGCTGCTTGCTTCTGTTCACCAGCAGCAGCCTCCCTAGGATAGTCAGTGTGGCATAGCAGTTAACGCTTCAGAGCAGGGTCTGCCAGACCCAGGTTATTGCTTTGGAAGCTGAGTGGGTGATTTTGGACCAGTCACAGACTTTCAGCTAACCTACCTCACAGGGTTGTTATACAGTTCAATAGCGGGAGAGGAGAATGATGTAAGCTGTTTTGGTCCCCACTGTGGAGAAAGACTGAACTTTTCCTCCTGGGGAACCATTGTTGCAAATCTCCAGGTGAGTACTGGAGATCACTCAGAATTACAACCGCTCTCCAGATGGCAGAGATCAGTTTCCCTGGAGAAAATGGTGGACTCTGTGTGATTATACCCTGCTGAGGTGGTGCAGGGTCTGCCAGACCCAAGTTCTTGCTGTGGAAGTTAATTGAGTGATTTCAGACCAGTCACAGACTTTCAGCCTAACCTACCTCACAGGGTTGTTGTGCAGATCAAAAGGGGGAGAAGGGAATGATGTGAGCTGCTTTGATCCCCACTGTGGAGAAAGACCGTCCATTTCCTAGGTAGAGGCTGCAGGGAGGAATTGGAAACCTAAGGTCAGAGGGGCAGTTAACGGTAGGTTGATGCTTGGCTGGGAAGGAGATAGGGTTGCCAACTCCAGGTTGGGAAATTCCTGGAGATTTGAGGGGTGGAGTCTGTAGAGGGTGGGGTTTGAGGAGGGGTGGGACCTCAGACAGGTACAATGCCGTAGATTCCACCCTCCAAACCAGCCATTTCCTTCTGGGGAACCATTGCTGCCAATCTCCAGGTGAGCAGAATAATCTGTCATGCTGTACAAATCATACTTGAGACTACTGTCTTCTTATACAGTTCTACTTACAACCAAAATAAATACATAACAGTTTTGCCACCATGCATAAATGACAACTGCACCAGTTGTATAGTGACCTAATAGTCCTTGAAAGTACAAGTCTCTCTTCAGATTGATGCGGTCACCAGCTCATGGTGCAGAGAAGAGTTTCCAGAAGAAAGCATGCTGTAGATGGCATGAGCGCAAGACTAGCTGTAGTGCAAACCAAAGACTAGCTGTAGTGATGGAGCTCAACCCAGTGATGTAGTGAGTACATGTTTAGATAATCCATCCAAAAGAAAATAAGAACCATATAACCATCTATAGTTAATGGAAGATTATAGACAAAGGTTAAATTAGTAGAAAATAAGATTTATGTACCTATATCCTTGCAAACTATTATATACATAAGGTGGAAAAGTGACATAGTTTTAGATTATGTATGAGGTAGATTAATAAAAAATGATATGTGTTAATGTACCCATTTTATGTTTGTTTGTCTTGAAAATTTTAAAAAAAATTGTAAAAAAGAAAAGAAAAAAGAGAGTGAATTCCTCTTCTCTCCCAATGCTTCAGATAGCAACCCAAATGCATAGATTTGCCAACCTCCAGGTAGCACCTGGAGATTTCCTGCTATCACAATTGATCTCCAGATGCTCCAGATCAGTTCCCCTGGAGAAAATGGCTGCTTTGGAGGATGGATTCTGTGGCATTATATCTTGCTGACATCCCTCCCCTCCACAAACCCTACCTTCAAAAGGCTACACCCACAAAATCTCCAGGTATTTCCCAACTCAGAGCTGGCAGCCCTAGTAACCCAAGTACCTAGAGCCCTTCTGACAGAGGCCCTGATCTCATGCCAGGCAGAGTTTGAGATGCAAGAACCCTGCTGGATCAGATGAGTGTTCCATCTAGTCCAGCATCCTGTATTACACAGCAGACAGCCAGTTGCCCTGGAGGAAAACAAACAAGACACAGAGGCCAAGGCCTTCCCCCTGATGCCTCCTAGCATGAGGTTTCAGAGGTTTACTGAATATGAAGGCTCTCTTTACTCACCACGGCTTGTAGCCATTGATGAACCTCTCCTCCATGAATTTGTCTTAACACCCTTTCAAAAAGCCATCTATGCTCATGGCCACCACAACCTTCATTGGCAGTGTATTCCACAATTTATTACTCATTGAGTAAAGAAATTGTTGTTGGGGTGGGGAATAAATAGCACTTCTTAGTGCACAGAGTTAGTTTTGCATTTTGTTAATATAAACTCAAATACAGAAAAACAAGAAACCAATTTAATGAACTTTAACCTTATGTTTGATCTATTTTTTCTTGCAGTTTGTGAATCCTGTATAGAACCTATTCCATTATGTAATGAAGGAGAAATTCTTACTGTAGATCTCAGCACTACACAGTACTGTTGCCCTCATTATCATTGTGGTAAGTTCTACATGTAGATATATATCTTAAATTGAATTGTAACGATTGATGTTTTACCATTCAGTAACTATTGTCATTGACATGAGATAAGATCAGCATGGGTCCTGGTTATGTTAAATTTTCTTTACTCATGTTCTGAATGCACATATTGAAAAGTAGTTGGGAAATAATCACGGATGTATGTTTTTCTCTGTTAAGCATGGTCAGATGATTCCATATGCTTTGGAATCAAATGATCATTTATACACTGATCATCATCAGTTCAGTTTTATAGTCTTTCCACCAAGGAACTCTCAAAGCCTCTCAACAACCATGTGAAATAGACTAGGCTAAGCAACAGTGACGTCTCCAAAACCACTCAGTGAAATACATATCTAAGGAGGGATTTGATCGTAGTTTTCCAGTATTCCCATTCAGCACTCTAGCAACTCCACCACATTCCCTATGCGCTCTTTCAGAACGAGATTTAAAAAACCGACATTGGAAGTAGTCCTGTTATTAACCATGGCTGCGTTCAGATGGGCACTTCAATCCACTGTTGCCCCACCTCTAATTGAGCCAGATTATTTTGTGACAAAGAATCCTGACCAGACTCAGCCCTTTTAGCATGTTTCAAAGTGCTTTTATGTGATCAGACGGCAGCAGGCAGAGAGTCAGCCTGTCGGCCATTTTTTTAAAAAAGTTTGTCCTTGGAGCATGCCCACAAGCACTGATCAGCCTGCTGAGATATGTAGTTCATGGAGCTGTTGGCCATTTTTAAAAAACGTTTGCCTTCAGAGCATGCACACAAGGCTTGCTGAGACTGCTGGGATATGGAGTTCACTGCCATCTTCCCTCTAATTTTTTCAATTTACCCCTTCACCAAAGGACAGAAAAAAGCTGTCTTTCTTTGAGAGTTTTTTAAAAGAAAACAGTTTTGGGCAGCCCCTGTGGGGGAGGGGGGATTTGTATATGCAGTTATGCGCTCCTTGCTAACTAGTAAAACAAAATGACGGCTGGAAAACAAGAGACCAGTCAGATCTACCTGATAGCTTGGGTGCACAACAGAACAATCAGACAGCAGGAAATCTGTTTTTGAACCAGCTCAGGTATCAAAGAAATACACAGCAAAGGGGAAATAGGACTCAGATGATTGCAGCACGACAGACAGATGTTGCTGTCTGATCATGCACTTTAAATCCGTAAGGGAACAGCAACAGCAATGGATGAAACTGCCTGTTATGTACTGGTGGAGCTTGGTGGAGCAAAGCTCCAAAAGCCTTCAAGACTATTGGTTATGTTACTGGTAACGGACAATCATATTTGTTTACTATAACCCAATAGCTGCACTGTCATTAGTTACATTATACATAGTTCATGCAAATGAAGGATTCTGGCTTCCTGCTTGGTATTGGTTGTTGTTTAACGTAGGTGTGGTTTTTAAAAGTATAAATTGGCTTCTGTTGAGCCTGGTTCTTTAGTTTGGAAGTTCAATAAAGAAGCATGTTGTTATGAAAAAAGCTGCCTCATCTCAATACTTAATACTGCCCGTGACAAAGCTCCAGAGAACTCAACTAGTTCTGCACCCAAGTGAGCTTTTGTTTCTGAAATAGAAGCCTCCCAGGCCATATAAAAAATGCTTTGAGAATTTAAGGGTCTTTCAGTTAATGATCATAAGCAACTATCATAATATAATACTGAAAAGATCCAGCCAGCTTTCCTTTTTTTTCCAATTTATATTTTTTATTGAAGTCAAAATGTTGCATAAAAATAATAATAGCATGTAAATACACTTCAAGTTTAACATGAGATATAGAGTAAGAGCAGTAGTGTAATTTTTACATCAATACATTATCCAGCCAGCTTTTCTGCTGGTGAAAAACGAAGGATACATCAACTTCAACCAGCCCAAAAGACCAAGCTGCAACTAATGAGATTTGCATGTACAAAAGCCATTTGATATGGTGCTATAGTATGGAAAGTAAATGGGTGACATTGAGTGAAAAAGCTGCCTGGATCCCACTCTGCATGTCTCACTGATTTACCTAAGGAACTATGGTATTCAAAGCAAAACGCCAAAGTGATAATAAACGGAGACACAACACAAAATATTCAAATTCAAAAAGGCACAAGACAAGGGTGTCCTCTGTCACCTCTACTCTTTATTTTTACGTTAGAAACATTAACAGACCTGATAAGAGATAATGATAGAATAAAAGGATTAAAAATACAAAAAGAAGTTTATAAGTTGCAGACATTTGCAGACGATTTGGCGTTTGTGGTCGAAGATCCAGTTGACTCTATACCAGTGTTGATGGAAGTAATCGAGAAATATGGAGAGGTGGCAGGGCTAAAAATAAATTATAACAAAACAAATATGTTAACTAAAAACTGTACAACGCATCAGATCGAACAGATAGAAAAGGTGTCTCATATGAAAACTGTTACTAAAGTTAAATACCTAGGAATAATTATATCTAAAAGAAATAATGCATTGATCGAAGATAACTACGTCAAGCTATTAACAGAAATAACAAAAGACTTAAAAAGGGAAAATCTCCAAATATCCTTTATGGGAAAAATAGCAGTATTAAAAATGAATATTCTCCCGAGAGTTTTGTTTCTGGCACAAAATATCCCGATTTTGAAAAGTGCGAAAATATTCAATGAACTGGACAAAATATGTAGAAAATTCATATGGGCAAATAAGACCCCATGGATAAAATGGAAGGTTCTACAAGACAGAAAAGAAAAAGGGGGTCTTAATCTCCCAAACTGGAAGCTTTATTATTCCGCGGCTGTAATGATTTGGATAAAAGAATGGATTACTCTAGAAAATAAGAGACTGTTGACGTTAGAAGGGTTCGATTTGGACATGGGATGGCACGCATATATCGGCTATGATAAAGATAAAATTCATAGAAAGTTCAACCAACATACAATTAGAGGTGCATTAAATAAAATCTGGCAGGAGATCAAAGACAAATATTACCATAAAACTCCTAGATGGCTTTCCCCTTTAGAAGCCTTTATAAAGCCCTCCTTAACGAAAAATACAGAGCTCCTAACTTATGAATCATTACTAGATACAAGTGGTAAAATAAAAACACAAGAAGCACTTGAGAAACAAGGTGTATAACTATCCTGGTGGGAAAATATGCAATTAAGAACATATTTTGAGAAGGATGAAAAGAAAGGAATTGAAAGAAATGAGTTAGATAAATTATGGTTATCGACAAATGATAAATTAATTCAAAAATTGTATAATATATTCTTAACCAATTTTGAACTAGATGAAGAAATTAAGTGCACAATGATTATTTGGATGCAGGATTTAGGCTATATTATAGAAGACTGGTCCAAAATTTGGATAGCAAAATTTGCAAAACAGTTAAGAGCGATTCCATATAAGGAAAATGTATTTAAAATGTTTCACCGGTGGCACTGGTCCCTGGATAGGATAGCCAAATGTTACCCTAATGCATCTAAAAACTGCTGGAAATGTAAAAAGAATGTGGGCACCTTCTACCATATGTGGTGGAGGTGCGCCAAGTCCCAACAGTATTGGCAGAAGGTACATAAGATGTTAGTAGATATGTTGGGGGTAGAAATTCCTTTTAGACCAGAATTGTTTTTGTTGAATGTAATGCCAGATAAATTGAAGAATGAAGAAAAATATGTTATAGGATTTATTATCACAGCAGCACGTATTTTTTTTGCCAAAAACTGGAAAGTTGAGAGGATACCATCGCAAAGAGAACTGATCAATAAAGTACAAGAAGTAGTTGAAATAGATAAACTGACTATAACCTTAGAGAACAAGGATATAGAGCTATTTAACAACAGATGGAGAAGGTTTTATAAATGGATGAGTGAAAATAAGAGATGAACTGAGATTTTGATGACTCTGTAAAGATATTAAGAAATGTAGTCTGTATGCATGATGTAATGCATAAGAAAATTGAAATAAATATAATTGGGAAAAAAAGGAACTATGGTCATAACTTTTTCCCATTTAAATAATTTCCATTCCTCTAGTTTGTGATGAGAACCTCTGTCCATTACCATTCATGAATTGCTCTGCTGACATGAAACTTCTGAAGAAAAAAGTTCCTGGGCAGTGCTGTCCAGCTTGGCAGTGTGGTAAGTCTAATGATGCTTTGTTTATTTATTTGTTTGTCTATAATCCTGCCTTTCTTCCACGATGGTACTCAAGGCAGTATACAAGGAGGGACCTGCAAGGTCTCCTATTGAGGTACTGACCAGGACCAGACCTATTTAGCTGCAGCAAGATGGCTGCATGATGTGCTTCCAACCCTTGGATCTTCCACTCATACTTTGGCTTGTGTCCTAATTACTGCCAAATTATGGTCCTTTGTTCTCCACTGATATTGTCATGTTACTCCCCCCCCCTTTTTCCCCCAGAATGCAATTGTGAAAACGCTACTGTGCCAGCTTGTAAAGTGGTAAGAAATTTTATTGGATATAATTTAGTCATAGTTTTAAATTCATTAATATACAGATTACTTGTATATTCATGATTATTATATATAACAGTAGTATAGAGGACAAATTTAAAAAGTAGAAGATGAGCATGTGTTAGCAAATGAGCTCTAGTAAATTTTGATAGAACTAGATTAGAAAGTATGGGGTTGGATCCAGTAGAAAAGTTCTTAGGTGGAACTGGCAGGAGGGTCTTTCTTTGCCCTCCCGTAATAACCTGCTTTTTCATCTGAAAATCCTCTTGGTGGGTTAGTAGAGCCTTCGACAACAAAATGCACAATAGTACAGGATGGAGTAGTGGTTAAGACGCTGAACTGCAGGCTGTGGAAGGTCAGTAGTTTAGCAGTTCGAGACCCGGGTGCCGCATGATGGAGTGAGCTCCCATCTCTAGTTCCAGCTCCTGCCAACCTAGCAGTTCGAAAGCAAGAAATTGCAAGTAGATGAATAGGTACCACTTCGGTGGGAAGATAACAGCGTTCCGTGCGCCTTGCTGCCTTGCCGGCCACATGACCACGGAAACGTCTTCGGACAGCACTGGCTTTTCGGCTTTGAAATGGAGATGAGCACCGCAACCCTAGAGTTGGATTCGACTGGCTTTCGAGCAAGGGAACCTTTACCTTTACCTTTTACCTTTCCCTCCTCCACTGACCAGTGGAAACAAACAGTTGTACAAGAATTTCCACAGTGCTGTAGTAGAAGTTCTTATTGTTCCGTTTGTGCAAGAGATAGTGAAAGGTGCACCCCATCATAAACAAGAGTAAGTATATATTTGGATTTAGTTTCACTGTCCTTGCACAGTGTTCTAGCATTATGGGTAAAACAGTAGTCCTTCAACATACAGGACATCTCATGATACAACCCAGTTATAGGTCCCCAAATAACCCAACTGGTAATTGGCATGAAAGGGAGAAAAACCTCTTCACTGAGTTTAAAAGCATGAGTGCTCTGGTATAGTGGGATGTATGTCAGTTGTCATAAAAGTTTTTACTTTCTTACAGATGACATGCCATTTTGTAGTATTTGTCAGATTGGACACATATGACACTGAAATATTTGTTTTTAATATCACAGGGAGAAGTTCAGAGAATAGATTATAATATTTCGAGTACATGTGGATGCACACAGTACACATGTGGTATTTCTTTTCTTTTCAATTATACATATTTGTGTTCTTTTCATATATTGTACTTTTAAAATGTTGTTCTTGGTTTGCAGAGGAGCAAGATGAGGGTTTCTAGGCAATGTTGCAGTTCTTGAGTAGCAGAAAGTTTCTCAAGCTTATTGTTATAGACTATGCCAACTGCCTGTATAACTCATATTGTTTGCAGTGTAGATCCCGTATGTTCCAAAGGTTGGGGGGTACATTGAGGAAAAAAATTAAGTATCTGATGAAAATGGTATACAGTTATTGCATATAAAATACTAGAAGGATTGAGGAGTGGAAGGAGGCCGGGGGAACCTGTTATCATAAGATAATTTTGCTGTATAAATACAGTTGCTTGGCTCCTACAATTATGAGATTGGAAGGAGTATTAGCAATAGAAAGTTTCCCCAGTACCCCCTCCCATACACATTTCTCTGCTGAGGGATGGGGGACCTTACTGAACAAAGTGCCACACAGCAATGGAGACTGCAGTAAGGAACGGTGGGGCTGGGCAAAATTACACTCTCTTGCTTTTGTGTGTGTGGCGCAATATTGACTCAAGGCTTATTGTATTCATGCAAGAGAAAGGAAGAATGACTTGCTTATTTCCTACACTACAGCAAAGTGACACTTTGCTTCTGAGGGTCTCCCAACCCTCAGCAGAGGTTTTTTGGAGTCTGCTGCAGAAGATGTTGAGAGAAGGGGGAGGTCGGGAAGATCCTGCTGTGTGAATTTGGTACAGACATAGGCTCCAGCCCACAGAGCTTCTATCCGTTTATATTTTGTTTCATTTGTAACATTTCTATTTGCAGCATTTTGACACTATTCTGCTTGCTTATTTTTCATTAGAAAAGGATAATGTCTGTGTATTCCAAGAAGTAACAGTTCTGAATCCGGGTCAGTCTATGATTCAATATCTGGATGGAGATCTTTGTTACACAGTAAAATGTTCTCTGGACAGAGATCCCAGGACAGGATTTCATGCCATGGATCTGACAGTAATCAACTGTTCCCAAAAATGTGAAGCTGTAAGTATTTCCAAAACGTAGGGATAGAGTTGTTTGTGTATATAATACAGGATGAAGTTTGTTCTAAAATCCACTCAGAAAACTGTAGGCAAACTAGAGAACAGACGCTGTATTTTATTTCATAGATCGCTAAATAGGTATTAGAGAACAGAGTCAAGGATTTACAATAAAACTCTGTAAAAATTATGTGAATCTGTATAACATTTTGACATTGACATATATATCTGGAAAATGTAGCCGCAAAACTGATTTGGATCAATGCACTCATTCTGTGTCATTAGTTCTGTAGCTGCCATTTTCCATTGTGGCTGACGTTAATGTAGATAAGCTGTAATTCCCTGGGGAGCTTTGACTCTCAAAAGCTTATACCCTGAAAATCTTGGCAGTCTCTTGAGTGGCTACTGGACTCAATCCTAATTGTGCCAAGGAATCACACAGAAAATCACATTATTAATATTTTTGTATCAGAACCTTTGAATGCAAATTCAGCACTGGATTATAATTAGTATTTGGAAAAAAGTATGCATTTGGAAAAAATGAACAATACATTTGTCTCTTTTTAATAGCATCAAGTATACGTTCCTTCACTGAGTCAGCACTCTTGCTGTGGGTCCTGCATTAATGTGTCATGTACTTTCTACAGTGAGGATGGAACCCTAGTCATATATGAGGTAAGTCCCTCTGGAAAAGCTGTAGAAAATAATATTCTGACTACATAATCCTCATGGTATAGAATTCTGTACGTTATTTTTCATATTTCTACTCTACTCTTGGTTCAAACATGAGACTGCCATCATGGGAGTCACACTGAACTTCAAAGTACTTGTATACAAACTGACATTATCACAATCAAGCCATTAATTTGAATGACCTCCTTGTCCATTTTTCATTCAGAGAGATGTTCAGAGGTGGTTTGCTATTGCCTGCCTCCACAACATGACCCTGATATTCCTTGGAGGTCTCCCATTCAAATACTTAACAGGGCCAACCCTATTTAGCTTCCGAGATCTGATCAGGCTAGCCTGGACTATCCAGGTCAAGATGAGGGAATGTGAAACATAACAAAAAAAAAAGACAGCCAAATCTACCTGGGAAGGGAATTCCAGAGTTTTGGCACCCCCTGTCTAACCTCAGATGGCAGGGGCACCCAAAGCAGGACCTCTGAGGATGAGCAAAGTGGTTGGGTTCATATGGAAGTAGGCAGTCCTTAATAGGGATGGGATGAGCATGAACTGGGAAAATGCAGTGCAGTTTGTGGCTGAATCACGAACCAAACCCTGAATCGAACTGAGAGGCTTAGTTATGAACTGAACTGGTTTGTGTGACTTGTGGCTCTGCAAACCCTGTTGAAAGGGACCATGGTCCTTTCAATGGGGTTTGCATAAAGCTAAAAAAACAGGTGAGCAGCAGGGAGCAGCTTGCTCCTTGCTGCTCAGCTGTTTCAGGCTGTCTTGTGCAGTCCCTTTAAAGTTTGTGTTTTAAACTTTAAAGTTTAAAGGGACTGCAAACAGCAGGAAAAACTGCAGCCAGCAGAAAGGGGGGGGGGAGATGCCCTAGGAAGGAACTTCCCTTCCATTTTTCTCCTGGCTGTGGTGAGCTGCAGCCAGCAGAAAGGAGAGGGATCTCCTGGGAAGGTGGGGGTGAACTGCCCCCGGGTAGGCACTTCACCCCTCCCATTTAAACCCTCCTTTCTGCTTCCTGCAGCTTTTCATGGGAAGCAGAAAGTAGGGCCATTTAAACCCCTGGTTTCTGCTCCTGGCAGCTAGCCACAGGGAGCAGAAAGCTGTGGTGGTTTAAATGGCTCTGAGTCATTTATACGCTGCCTTCTGCGCCCACAAAAAGTCACGGGAAGCTGAAAGCAGGGTTTAAATGGCTCTGAGCCATTTAAACCAAACAGCCAAGTGGCTCCCAGCTCCCAGCCCATTTCTGTTTCTCTCAACTGTTTCTCTTCATGAACCATTACAAACCACCATGAATTGTGCCAGAATTTGTGGTAGTTCATCCCGGTTCTTCAGTTCACGAACTCTGATTCACAAACCCTGAACGGGCCAAAACTCATGATGAACTTTGGTTCGTCATCCGGTTCGTGCCTATCCCTTGTCCTTAAGGTATGTTGGCTCCAAGCCATATAGGGCTTTAATGATCAATACCAGCACCATGAATGGGGCCCAGAAGCAAATTGGGAACAAGTGTAAGCGGAACAAGACTAGAGTTATATGGTGTCTATTGCCTGTTCCAGTAAATGTTCTGGTCATGGCATTCTGTACAAATTGTAGCTGTTGAATACCCATACAGAAAGCATTGCAGTAGTCTACTCTAGATGCTACCAGGGTGTGCACCACAGTGGCAAGATCTTTTTTGCCCATAAAGGGTCATAGCTGACTCACTAGCCAATACAGCTACTGTACTGGAACATACATAGGGTTGTCAGGTGTCGGGGGGCAGTCTCCTGCTGCTGTACCCAATTGCCTACCACAGATCAATTTGGTGGTGGTGGGGGGGGGAACAGCAGCACCCCAAATCTATGAACCTTCTCCTTTAGGGGGAGAATTTGGTTCTCTAAAGATATGAACCAGATCATAGATAAATTCTGTATAACTTAATTCATACATTCAGCAGATGCTTTTTCAAAATGTAAACCTTTAATATGCACGTTCATTTTGCCTACAGGCAGAGGTCATTTCGGGGGGGAACGCGGGGGAACGCAGTTCCCCCGGGTGAGGTACGAGGGGGCGGGGCACACGACAAAGCCCCGCCCCCTGCTTCCGGCCGCCCCACTTTCGGCCCTCATTCAGCCAGGAGGAGGCAGGAGAAGAGGGAGGGTAAGTTGCTTCCTCCCTGCCTCTCCCCACCCCTGCCTGCCTGGGGCCAGGGAGGGTCTTCACGGGGCTTCCTTGCACTCCCGCCGGCCTTGCAGGTCCACCGCCGGGCCCCTCATGGGGCTCGGCAGTGGAGCTGCAAGGCCGGCAGTGGTGGCCGGGACCATTGGGGGCAGGGTGTGTGGCCTTATGACACATTTCCGGTGATGTCAGGGGGTGTGGCATACGCTAATGAGTTATGCTAATGAGTTCCCCTAGCTCTTTTTCTACGAAATGACCCCTGCCTACAGGTAAAAATCTTATGACCTCTGAACTTTTGTATTCTACACTTTGTATTCTACACTGAAGAAGCAGTGAAGGCCTTTATAGTCTGTTAAGAAGGATACTTCTTTTGTTTTAATTTTCTGCATGTAAATAGTGTTGAGGCTGTGTACCAGCCACTCTGCTGGGTACACTATTGTCCCCCTTCCCAACTCACAGATCTTGCCTCCACCACTGCTAGGGCACTACCAGGCTCCCGTATGAGGAACTTGTCCCTCTTGTAAACTATGAGGCTAAGTGGTACAATCAAATTGTTAAAATAGTTATTTCAGAAAACAATTATAGTAGTTAGCAGAATTCAGTGTCCATTAAATTCCACTCTGAAAATAAGTTACCAGTATTTTTAAAGAGAAAGATTTAACAATTACTTTTTATATTTTAGGAAGGAGCCACCTGGGACTCAAACTGCACTAAATATGAATGTGCAAAGACTGCTGTAGGTGCAGTAATTCTTGGATCCAGTGTTGTTTGCCCACCTTTTAATGAGACTGAGTGTACAAAGGTCTGTTTTCTAGACACGATATATAAATAATATTATATATGATTTTGAGAAACTTTTTAATTTGGGATTTTGGCATCTACTTTTAGGTGTGTAATGTGAGTATGGTTATCGTTTTGCTGACTTGCTCAAACTTGTGAAAACTTAGTCAAAATCTCTTAGACTTCATATATGTAGATATTATTAAATACCTTGAATAAGATAAAAATCTTAAACGTGCATAAATGAGATAAGGCACTGAAAAGCCAGATTTGTCTTTTTAAATGTCTACAAATACCTGTACACCCACATACTATTTGACTATTTAAAAAGTTTATTTCTGTCCACCCTCTTTCAAAACCCTGATGTGAATGGGGCCCATTTGCCCTAACATATAGGACAATTTAACATTTAATTAGTTCATTTATACCCCACCTTTCTCCTTAGGTTAGGCTAATAGTGTGTGAGTTGCCCATGGTCTCCCAGCAAGTTTCCATGGCACAGTGGGGATATGAACCTGGGTGTCCCAGATCCTAGCCCCAACCACTACACCATGCTGGCTATCAATTTATACTGAAAAGGGTACAGAAGTAAAGTATTAACACAGCTCCCCCAGCATTGAATCTCCAGTATCTCATCTATGGTCCTTACAAAAAAGAGCTAGATCCCATGTACTTGCCGGTTCACCAAAGGACCTCTTGTTCTCATAGTCTGCTCCATTCACTTTAAAAGAAGCATATCCATGTGCACATAAATGCATGGTAAGGTAGAATATATCGGTGGATCAAAATCAATGATATAGGATTCAATATAAAACTATACAAGCGCACAGTTGTCAGAATTGGTAAGGTCTCATTATTGGTCAGATTTCATCATTAAAAATGATAGGGCATTTCTTTAAATACCAACCAAGGGGCTATTATTAGATTTGTAACAAAATCGCTCTGAACTGAAGTTGTGACATACTGTTGAAGCAGCTTCTTAAGCTACTGGTTACATCCCACAGATGGGAAGAGGAAAGTCACGTATGATGTACTAAGCTCCTTGGAGGAAGAGTGGGATAAAAATACACTAGATATATAGATAGATGTGGATGCTCTTCAGATCTTTCCCTTTCTTCACTTGGTTTCTCTGACCTATGAAAAGGTATTGCCAGAGGACTCCCACAGTCAAAAGCCATATGGGTGGGGGGGACACAACATAGTGCAGTGCAGAGAGGAATTGGGTGAGCCCCCCTACTATTAATTGACTATCTATATGAAACCATCCAATGAATCGTGAAGATGTGGTTCAACCAAAATATATGCTCACACATGCACCATTTTTATGGAAGTATAAATATCTTTCAGTCCAGCTTTGCGTTAACAGGGTGAGTGCTATTGGCTTTGAACTGAGGTAAGGGCCTAACTCAGCATATAAAGCATATCACAAAATTGCTTACTAACATATAAATATACTTTGTTGAATAATTCTAATAATTTTGTTTATAATATTCAAGTTTGCTTTGGGCAGTACCTTATACCAGGCAAAGGCCAGAAGCTAAAAAACACATAATTAATCCATGTGTTCTGTGGGCTTGCGTTTCTCTCATTGCAGCTATGCAAAGCAAACCACTTTTAAGCCTTCTGCTGGGATAATGCTGTAATATGGAGGGGCCATGGCTCAGTGAAAGGGAATCTGTTTGGAGTGCCCAGGGCCTCATGCTCAATCCCCAGCACTTCCAGTTAAAAGGATCAGGAACAGGTGATGTGAAGGACCTCAGCCTAAGATCCTGGGGAGCCTAGGGTTGCCAAATCGACTTACCTCGCCGGCGGGGGACTCTGGGGTGGCTCCGCCCCCCGGGGGGAATTGGCAGCCCTAGGGGAGCCACTGCCAGTCTGAGGAGACAATACTAACCTTGATGGACTGGTGGTCTGATTCAGTATAAAACAGCTTTGAGTGTGTGTTAATAGCTTGAGGAAGGGAGTGGCAACCCAACTGCACAGAGACCTGATTCAGATAATTCTTCCCAACTTTTTGGGAGATGAAGAACAATATGAACCAACATACCATCCTCTTTGGTTGACCTCACACTAGAAATGTATCACGGGGGAAAGCTTAGACCCATTTAGCAAAATTATTGCACTATTATTGAGAAGCTTTCAAAATAGTGTTTCATATGGCACTATAGACTAAGGATTCTCAGTGTGGTGCCCTTGGGTGTCATGGTGGGTGGAGCCAGGTGGGCTTTTGGTCAGCAGTTGGAGATCTGATTGGCTGTGCTGGTTTTTTAAAAGTTGTTTTGGCAGCAGCTGCCACCACAGCACAAGGATCTTCATTATATGACTGAAGGTTAGTTATGTGTATGCAAGAAAATATTTTAAAACAATATGTTCATTTAAAAAGGCATCCTGTAAAACAGCTTCTAAAATGCCTAAAATGTTGAAAAATTACTATTAGAATTGTTCATTTTGTGATTGGCTCTGCCTCCTGTGGCAGCCATTTTGTGGTTGACTCCACCTCCTGTGGTAGCCATTTTGTAGTTCACTCACCACCCTGTGCTAGAATAGAATTCCAAAGGTGTCTCCAGGCTGAAAAAGTTTGGGGGCTTCTGGTATAGACTGGTATCCAGCTTTTAAACTTGTACTTCTTCGGAGCCATGGGTTCCATTTTAAGTGGTAGACACTGCTGTCTAATGCTACACATAATACCATGCCGAATGAGTTTTCATCAGTATTCTAGGGATAGGAAAACTGTTTTGTATTACATTTTACATCTGTATTGAGGTGTGGACTAGATTCTATTATGGTGTAAACTTATTATCAAAGCTTAGGGATGCTGCGTGCCCGCTTTGCGTCTGTGCTCTCTAACCACTTGGCCTTCCTACCCACTCTCACCTCTGGAGCCAGTGAGAACAGTTGTGGGTGGTGACAGAAATGATGTAGGGTATCTGCCAACAACATGTCTGGGTGAAAACTGGTTTCTAGAGTGCTGACTGATGTACTTACATCATGTCCAGATTTTTGCCTGGACTTGACATTAGCATGTAGCCGAACACCACTTCCTGCCCTTCCCCTGCCCTCAAAGCTCCCAGCTGTATCATGTGGTGGCCATCCCTATGAGAAACATGGGGTGGGGAAGTGCCCTGGCTGGGTTTGTCTTTTTGTCTTTTGGGCAGGGAGGCGTCTGTCATTTGCAGATATCACTATGTTTCTTTGGGCACAGTCTTTTTTGAAATATTTCCTTTTTATCTTCCTAGAATGGAGGCACTGTACAGACATATAACGATGGCTGCTGCAAGACCTGTAAGTGAAGAAAGCTGCATTCACTGCTAGTTGTATGCTAGTTTGGCTTTGGTTCTGGATAGCTGTGTGTTTTACAACTCCTTTTATGGGACATAAGGAAAGAAAAAGCATGCTGTCCCCAAATCATGTAAAAATATATAGTTAACAAAAGTCATTGATGAGTCTTACTTTATATGGCTGCTCACATGGTGATTTTTAAATCTTTTTTTCCTTCTGGAGTATAACCAAATCCCTCCAAATGCAATGCGGAGATGACTAAAAGTAATTTTGTTTTTATGGTCTTTTATTACCAGAACCATATGTGTACATACATTGAAAGAAAACGTTCAAGATATGCTGCTTCAAATTTGATTTGGAGCCTCTACTGAAAGCAATTAGTGTGACAGTTGAGTTTAGGATCTTCTGTCATGGGTTTTATAGGGATAAGGTTCTCCCCATCATTTTAAACCTAACCTTTTCGAAGAATAACAAGATATTTCAGTGAGCTAATTATTAAGAGAGAAAAGTGGCAGTTCTAAAGAAAGCAATGCTTGCACTTTTAAGAAATCATATATTTGTAATGTGGAAGTATGAGTGCATACTCATTAAATATGATTATATGGCATATTAAAGTTTTTCAGTTATTCCATTATAAAATAAATTGACTAGAATTGAAAGGTCTCCGTACTGTGAATTAGGACTCACAGGTAACACTCATAGTGAAGGATATTCCACATGTGGCCTCTTAAAAGTTCCATCCTAAGATGTGTTTCCCAGCTGCCTACACTTCTCAGAATCTTGGTAGCAAATGGGATTTGGGCCACTATAGGGTGATTTCTCACAATGAGGTACTCTAGTTATTTTAGGTGAGAAGGCTAAAAATCTATCAAACATTCTGATTCTGTCTGAACAGGCAACATATATTTCCAATCAGTCTGGATTATTCAACATTTTTACATTGTATGGAGGAATTATACTTTGTAGACAAAAAAATGTAGGTTTCTGGAAAAAAGTCTAGTTAAATAGTTAATAATATCTGAGGGAAGAACATGAATACAGTTCTATATTGTGCTGCAAAGAGTAACTCTAGAGATGCACATAGCGCAATATGCATTCACCCTTTGCTTTGAAAACATAATACAGCTTGAAGCCATGTATTTCTTTATGTGTTTACATTATTCTTTCCTACCAGTTTGGGGTCAGGGTGTCTGGTATGAAGCCTTTATAAATCATGGCAAAAAACAGAGACAGAAAGACATGAAGAAAACGACTTAATAATTTAATTAATTAAATAATGAATGGTTAAAGCTTAGTTTCTCAATTAAGCCATATTTTCTTCTAATTTAGATGAAGATTTCCTCAGTCAATGGATAGTTTTCACAGTATTCAGTAGTTTCAAGGGAAAGACACTGTTATACTTCAGAACCGTTTGCTGAGATGGCTTCTAAGAAAAACATAACCCAAATGCTCTCTTACATGCTAATAGAGAATGTTCTTGTTTTTAAAAAAACTAAAAGCATGTGCTGTATGGTAAAGCAGAAGTCAGCTACAAGTATAGCTTGCAACTCCTTGGGTTTTAATGGGCACCAATAATCTCTATTTTAAAAGGAGAATGATTAAATGCATGCTAAGCAAGTTCATATATTTAATTCTTACCTTGCCAGAGTCATAAGATGCCCATAGATATATTTTTTTTAAAAAACTCTTGTAAACATTGTAGACTTGTTATTCAGGGGAGCATTAAAGCATAGGATTACCAGTAATTTAGAACAACAGGAAGATCTCATTCCTCTTCACAAGCAAGGACAATTGCAGTTGGCAGTGTAAGAATTAATACAATGTCATTTACGTAAAATGTTATTTTATTACAAGAAACTTATGTTCCCAATAATTCTGCCAGGTTCTGGACGGGGTGTATTACCCTTTGCCATTAGCCCCGTAGTCTCTACTGATAATATTAATTGTGAACCAGGTATTATGATTTTTAATAATGTATTTTCTTTCCTTCCTTTAAAAAAAACACTTTAAAATGTTAGTATTCTTGATAGAGATGTCCATACACAGTTGTGACTTTCTGTTAATAATAGGGGTATAAATAATACTGCTGATGGTCTTCAGAGTGGCTAGTTGACATCAAGCATATATTTAGTGGTTTCTTGGAAGAAGACCAATACTTTTTAGAATCCAAGTGCTCAGACAAATAATTTTTAGAGCATTTTTTCCTTTCCTAGTTTAAGAGCACAAAGGTATCTGGTGTAATGATGCAATAGGCAGTAAGTGGCTGGTTCTTGTGAGTGGTAACTTTTGGGGGAGGGACCGACCCAGATGCTCTTCCCCATGGATGTCATGAAATGGTGGTGGAGGCAGAAGATAGTTAGGACAGATCATGCAGGTGCACAGCCAAGCATGAGTCCAGCCAAAACATAATGGAGTCCATGCATAGTACTGATCCAGATATCACCTCTGTTTTGTGACATTTACTGGTTACGACATTAGAGACTCCTCTCCATTGGTCATCACTGAGGAGAGATAACCTGTTACTTCTTGAAGCACCAACTGCCTAGCCACTGCTACCATTTCATACATTGCATTTATCCATAGAAACCAGTTCCATGTAGGCATTCAGAAATATTTCAGTTACTTTAAAACAGAATTGCCTTAATCCAGTAAGGATTATCTGTACAGAGAAACAGATTAATATATGCAAATTGCCTTATTGGATTGGTTTGTATCTACAAAAAGGTACACTCATTCTTTGTGTGTGTGTTATCTAGACCTGAGAAAGTACATGGGGTAATGTGTTCACTTAACAAAGTAAGAAAAAGGGGTTTAAAGAAGCCAAAATCTCTTCTGGTTAGTTTATATTAAAGTTTATTTTGGCAATTTAGTAGTACAAATGTGTGCTTAATATGTACCAGTAACTATGGTACTGAATGAAGGTAATGCATAGCATGCTTTCACTTGCATCTAATTCTTTGTAATATATTCTAAAAATTCATTAATAAGACTCAGTGGAATATAAGCAAAGCTGGTGCCTTACAGTTTTCTTTCTGATCTGATAAAGTAAAATGTCTTTCCTGCCCAGGGATTGCAGGGATGTGGTTTTTCAGTGAAGCAGCAGACTGTTTTAAAAGGCAATGGAGAAAAGTTATTTCGACTAGGATTGCAGTATCAGTTGTATCTTAGCTATATTTTGCATAGCACATAAATTTATGTCTGCTTCAGTCACTACATGTGAAGTTCATGCTTTTGCTTCAATTCAGTTATTTTTTGTTATATGGTTTCTATGTCTATTAGTTGTATTTATCTGTCAGATAGTGTTATAAGGTACAAATTATGCACCCTAGGTTCTAGAATAAAGTAGATTTTTGTATGTGTCTTTGCATACATTTGTTGAATTTCTACCACCAGCAATTATCGTCAGAACAAAAAACAGAAAATGAGAGAAACATTATGAGATCATGTGTCTGCTAGGTTATCTTTTTAAGTCAGGCTCTTAGCCCCACCATGTAGGCTTTAGATTAAATTGACTTAGTTTAAATGGACTCCCCCACCATATGTAGAACCTTCAGTATGAATTGAGGCCAATATAAAATGACACTTCTAGCAGTCTGTTTGCTGCAAAAGTTGTAGACAGGTCACATGAGGTAAACCTGCTTGAGTAGGCATGGGCTTCTTCACACTGAAGGTTATAGACATGGAAGTTATGCAAGTATGTGCATGCACATTTGTGCAAACACAAGGCCATATGCTGCATTCCATTGTAAAACCTAGTCATTGATGTTAAATGTGAACTGGAACTTATTAAGCTATATTCAATCCATTTAAGATTTTATTTAGTAGAATTTATTATATTTCTGAATGAATATTGAAATGTAACCTGCTTTTGTCATTAATTTTATTTAGTTCATTTATACCTTACCTTTGGTCCCCAAAGTTACTTACATCATTCTCCTCTCTTTGATTCTTGATTTTAATAATGGAATTCAATAACTGAATGTACCAACTTAAAACATTAAATATTAACTAATAATAGTAATATTTCTTGTTTTCTTTATATGTCCAGTAAATATGGGAGTATTAGCTGATTAAAACCATTTTTTTTAAAAAAAAAAAATGAACTATTTCTCCATGCCCACATAGAATAATATTGGAAAAATTGCTGCATCCCAAACTATTGCTGAACAATTTTACTAAAGAAATTGAAATAAGTACAGCTGTACTCCTGAGACTCTAATCCAAAGGTTACTTTGTAAGATGTACATTTGCAAATGGATCTCTCAAGCTCCCTACTTGTCATTTGGCCTGACAGGATATTCCTAAAAATCAACAGAACTTCTAGAACAACCTCTGAGTATAAGAAGCTATAAAGGGGGGGGGGGGGGGGGGGGGGGGGGACATCTGTACTTCTTATGCTCAGAGGTGTTCCAGAAATTCCCTTGGAAAAGCAAGATACCCGTAACATACTTGGGCATATTCCAGAGTACTGGCATGGTCCTAAAAGGATTCATAGCACATGCGTACAGTGAGTTAATTTTATTTTGAATATTATCTTTATACTTGGCAAAAAATATACGAATGAATACATGAATAAGTCAGCTTTATTTTATATTTTATCAGGCAAAAGGGATGAAAGGATCTGTCAAAAAGTCACAGTAAGAACAACTATAAGAAAACATGACTGTGTGAGTCGAAGCCCTGTAAGTACAGCTTGCTAAAGTTTTTGCATTTTCTACTCATTGTGGGCCATATAAACAAACCACCCAGTAAAAGGTGACTCATAAGTATGCTACATAATTACCTAAACAGGTCCTACTATTGCCTTGACATCTGGGACATCTCTTGTCTTAGCCGTGTTCTCTTCCTCATAAATGTGCTTACAATTTAATTGCCTCTACCATCACATGACAACAGTGCTGACCTCTTGCTCTTGGAATAACATCTGAATCCCAAGGAGTAGAACTCAATATAATTATCTTCACCTGAAAAGTGCACTGAATCATCTTGACTATCCTATTCTAAATGAAGAGTGTCATTAGAGTGTGTCTGCTTTCATAACACATGCAAGTAAAAGGTCTGTGGTCTAGGGGTTTGTCTTCAAACCAGAACTCAACATTTCCTGCTTAGTTTTGCTTTAGGTATTTCCAAACCAGAACTAAACAGGGTTTTTTGGATTGGAAATATCTGGATACAGCAGCCTCTGAGAATGGATGTGCCTTGGTACAGTCATAAAGTTAGAATAACCTTAAAAGGGATTAGTTGAAATATAATAGCTCAGTTGTGTGAGCTTTCAAACAGTGAATACTTGTTTGTACACACTAACATAGAAATAGCTGTATTAGCATTACAGTACAGCATTACAATAAGCATATTGATATACACTTGGAATACTGTTACAGAAATAAGTTTCCAGTCACAGAATAACAAATTTAAAGAACGGGATTAGGTTACAAATATCACATTTTCAAAATCCACATCCACAAACATCCAGGTTATTGCAAACTGTCAAAAGAGATTTTTATTTTTTGGTTCATAAAATGCCTGGCAGATTTGGCAGACGTGAGAAATGATTTCCAGCTGTTCTTTTCAAAACCTCAACTTTCTGCCTCTCTGGCACTGCTCAATAAGTATTTGGGTCCTGAGAATCTAGTGCATGGAGGTAATTTGGAAAGGGAGGAAACAGCACACATTCACTCAGTACTGCAAGGGGGGAGGAGGAGCTTTGGGTTTCCCCCACACACACACACTATTTTTGCCACTGCCAAAAACAGGGCAGGGGAGAAAATCGAAGCTCTTCCTCCTCCTTCCCCCACAGCAGTCCCTCACAGTGTCAAACAAATGAGTACTGTTTAATTTAAGTTCCCCCAATGTACATCTGAATGTGAGTCTGATTACACACCATGACCCACCCAACAAATATCAAATGTATCATGTATTTTAGCCCTTATTTATACCTGGCTGAAAGCAACACAAAATGTGACTGGGAATGAATGCAAAACCATGTCAAGCCAGTTCACTGAGCAGTAACAGGTATTCTCTCTTCATTCTTAGTTGCTCATATCCCAGTCCCCTGCTCCCTCTAAGCTGTGGAGTCCTGTGAGCAAAAATTCTACTTTGTGAGCTACTGGCATTAAAGTGGTGAGCGAGCAATTTGGCTGCTGTATAAATTAGCTTGCTCTGAAGCCATCCTTCCTGAGTGAAGACAAAAATATGTGAGCTGGAAGCTAAAAAGCTGTGAGCTAGCTCACACTAACTCAGTTTAGAGGGAACACTGCCATATCCCCTCCTGGCAGAACAGCCCTCTGTGTGTGTATCCAGATGCTTCTGGCAGCTCTAAAAACAAGGACCTAAGGACCTGTTCTTTCTCCAGAGCTCCAATTACTTCTTGCCTTGAAAAGCTTAAGGCTGGGAAGGTTACTTTCTTAGATCTTCAAGAAAGCAGTAGCAGCGTTCCTAGGTTTCATTCTGCCTGTGTGACTAACATTCACATGAAAGGAGATACATACATGTTTAGCATGATGAAGACAAACAAAGCTATGTTGTGATTATGAGAACAATCTAGAAAGTCCCTTACTCCTTCCATTCTATGGCAAGCCAAGATCAAACATTTTCTGATTTAGAACTAACTGTAATTTGAAATTACATCTGAATCAGACACTTCAACAAATTATGGTTTATTTCTTACCTACAAACCAGCAAAGAAGAAACTGCAATTTGTTACAGTGCCCAGGGTCACTGACGGCAAGGACTGGGGATTCAAAAATTCCTAGGGCCTAAGTCAGCTTGAGGGCCCAGTGACACTGGAATCATCCAGATGTATTTGTTTTACTTTTAGTGGAGTTCTGCATTGCAGGGAAACAGGAAAGACAGAGCAGAGCAAACAGACAGACGCTCAAACTTCCTGGATGGTGCTGTTTGCTGCCCTTTTTAAGCTTTCCGTGCCTGCAAACATTTTAAACTACAAGGTTAAGGAAAACACTTTTCTATCAAGAGTTGTTCCTAAGCCCATCAACAATCTGGTATGCCTTCATTTCTCTCCTCATCCACCATATAATTCTTCTTTGTTTGTCCCCCCCCACACATACCTCCTTCCTTCTCATCCCTTCCCTGTCTGGGGAGTTAAAACATACATAATAGTATGTTCATATTATGACTAGAAGGTGGGGGTGTCAACTTAATATTCTCCAAGAATCTATCAAACTAGTGAGAGAGTGAATCCCCCTAGGGCTTTCTCTCAAGAGGGAAATGAAGTTTTCAATCTGTATACTAAAAACTCATGAACATTTAAGCATTTGAAAAAGAATTTTGTTGAAGAGGTTCTGGAAATTAATTCCAGTGCATTCCCCCTGAAAAAAAAGCTGATTTTCCCCACTTCAGACAGACAGACACACAAACACACACTAGGCTTGCCAAGTCCCCCCGGGGGGGGCGGGGAAACCCCCGTCCCAGAGGCCCGTTACCCACCACCGGCGGATCGGGCCCCGGGGGAACCCCACCCCCAAAGCACGCGACGTGCACGTCGCCCGGAGGTGATGCAATCGCGTCGGGTGCGTTGGGGGCGGGGCCACAGTCATCTGAGGGAAAACTCTATGGTTCCCCCTCGGATGGTCGTGGCCCCGCCCCCAGCGTGCCTGGCGTAGTCACGTCACTTCCGGGTGATGTGGTTGCGGCACGCGCGCACACTCCTGGAGCAGCGCTGGAGTCCCCCGCTCCAGCGCCACTTCAGACTTGGCAATCGTAACACACACACACACACTTTACATGTATTGTGGTTTGTATTAATCTGTATTAGAGGTTATAAATGTGTAATAATGGATGCCTTCATTTCAATTTATATCAAAGCAAACAAGCTTAAATACGTGACTATGATTTGTGGTTTTAAAATACATCTTGTTTTAGACAGTTGAAGCCCATGTGAAGTCTGAGATGTTAAGCAAAAGTTAGGAGAAGTTCTACTTGTACTAACTTCTACTAGGGTATCATATATTTGTAGGCATATATATGTGTATGTGAATATAAAATTAGACACAAGGCCAAAGAGAGAAATATTGAGAGTCACATGCTGTGCAAACGGAGTTGATGATACAGAGAATTCTCAGCGCTGATACAAAGAGATCAGGGGAGTTTTCACAATCTTTAATAAATAGAAGAGAAGGGCATTTTGGGCAGGAACAGTTTGGCTGAAAAGAGGCGAGGAAAGCTGACCCTGCTTATTTCCCACAATTATGAATGCTTACATAGAGACAAAAGAGGGAGAGGGAGAGAGAGAGGGAGAGAGGTTTATAAACTACTGAATGATATGAAGCAAAATTTATTATTTCATAATATATTTCATAATAATGTTTCTATTTAGTGAACAATTATTACTCTATTCACAGTAGTAGAAAGCCACGTGATTTATTTTGTTATGATATTTGTTTTGGATCGGGGCATAGGGGGGCCAGATGAAACTTTGTCCAGTGGCCCTTGGTGGTTCTTGGCAGCGCCGACAGTACCTGCTTTGGAAGTCATTAAAAATTGCAAGTTCTAAATCAAGTTCGGAGCTTCCGGTTCCGGTTTTGGCGACAGCGGACGGCGCAGAGTTCTCCTCTGTGCCTACGACTGTACTCTTGCTGGAAAAGAGAGAAATAGCTACTATTTCTTTCCAAGTCCTCCTGGAGGGAGGCTTGTGCAAGGTGGGCTAGTTTTGGAGCAGACGGCGGCGGCGGCTGTTTCGTCTACGACCCAGAACCTTCACTGAGGCAACCAGTCAAGATAAGCGGGTGCAAGTACGCTTGGAACCCGTAGCTGCACCGGAAAGCCGAGGACGAGCATCAGCAAAGAACATTACCCTGATTCTGGCTTGAACTTTCCGTGAAAAATTGTGTCCTGGAAGCTCGGGAAGCTTGGAGACCCCAAAGGAGACCAGATAAGAAGAAAGAGTTAGAGGCTGCAGAATACGGAATACGGAGCGCGGGGGAACACCCACAGACCAAGATAGTGGATTGCAGACGGCTGAAGAAAAGAGGAAGTAAGTGGCTTGCTTTATTTGGGCGTCGGCGTAGAAGGGGAAATAGAGGTGGTGGTATTGTGGAGAGCTTCATGGCAACAGCTGCGGCATGGTGGTGGATGTGAAGAAGACGAGTTGGCTGGTAATTTGATTAGGCACGATCCGGACGGACGAGTCAATCGACTTTTCGAACATCTACTGATAAGGACTACCAATCGACTTTTTGAGCATCTACTGATAAGGACTGCCAATCGACTTTTCGAGCATCTACTGATAAGGACTGCCAATCGACTTTTCGAGCATCTACTGATAAGGACTGCTACTAAATAACACAGACAAACGGATAGCAGTGTGACGCAGTGAATGGCGAAAGGAACCAGTAGGAGTTAGAACAAACTAAGCAACAATAGGAATAAAGAACTGAATGAAGACAGAAGATACGAAGATAAGAAGTTAAAGGAACTGTTTCTTTCCTGTATGGTGAATGGTATGAATGGAATGAATGGTATGAATGGGAAGAGTGGTATGAATGAATGTGACTGGTGAGAAAGGAGAGAAGGTGTTTGTTAGATATTGAAAGGTGTAGGAGAGTGGGGTGTGAAGTAAAAGAGGAATGTATGGAAGGTATGGAAAGAGGCATAATTAATTAAGAGTCGACAAATTAGGTGGTGATTGATTAATTGGAGGTGAATTGGTGGGGGTTTAATGAAATAGGTGGGGTATAGCTACTGATTTTTGGCAAGGTGTTAAAGGGGTGATTAGGGACGCTTAAGGACTCTTAAGGATCATTTGTGAAAACTATAAGTTGACTGAGTACTTCTACAAAGTCAAGGTTTACTATAAAGTAAAACAATAAAACAACAAACTTTTGAGGTAGATAAAAGTAGGGTATAATTTGAAGGTCAGGATACTGAAATGGCAACTGGGGGGAAGAAGATTTTAGGGTCCTCTCCTGGACAGAGTAAGATGGTGACCTCAAACCTTTTACAAACAAAAGACTTAAATACGCAAATAAATGAAAGTATAACTTTGGCGATGAATAATGCAATGCAGAATACTTTACCAGGGCTTATCACGAAAGCACTAGAACCACTACAAATGAAATTAGATTTATTTACTCAACAGATGTCTGTACAAATGGATGAATTTAAAACCCAGATAATGGAGAATAAACAAGAAATAGCCAAGTTAAGTCAAACAGGGAACAAGTTGGAGGGAAAAGTTGATTTAGTAGACCAACAGGTACAGGATCTCAAAACAAAATATGACTCCCTGGAGGAATCTCTAATAGCTTTAGAGTATGAGAAAGCTGCATATATAGTCAGATTGCAAAACATACCTGAAAAGAAATCTGAAGATATTAGAGAGGCTGTTGTTAAAGCCCTAGCTGAGGTCTTAGAGACTCCTGAAAGTGAAATGCACCAAGAAATTGAGTTGGTATACAGGAGGAATTCTGCTTATGCCAAAAGAAATAGGGTACCCAGAGAGGTGCATGTGAAATTCCATAAAAGAACAATACGGGACAAGGTTTTGGAAATATCTCGGACTACAACAATAAATATACAAGGAAATGAAATTAGAGTTCTGAGGGAGACTCCCTGGAGAATAAGAGAGAAGAGACATGACTATCAAACCCTAGCTGAACTTTTGAGGAGAAATGATATAACATATAGATGGCTAATACCTGAAGGCTTAGCCTTTATGTACAAAGGGAAAAATTTCAGATTAAGTTCTATAATGAAGCAAGAAGAATTCCTAAAAAAACATGGTCAAGAACTTGGATTGGAAGAAGAAGAATCAAGTCAATCGGAGGAAGAATCACAAGAGGAAGGAGCGAGGGAAACAAGTAAAAAATCAAGAAGAGCCCAAAGAGGGAAAGATGGGAAATTTGAAGCATCAAGAGTAACTACAAGACTGCAGCTCAGGAAGGATGAGGAGCTCAAATATAAAGACAATGGGGAGAAAGAAAATTAGAATAATATCTGTTAATGTTAATGGTTTAAATTCCCCTCAAAAAAGGAGGAAGATCCTACATCAAGCCTACAAACTTAATGCCGATGTGTTTTGTATACAAGAAACACACATTAAGAGAGGAGATGAGCGACTACTGGATTTTAAAAAACTAGGGTAAGAGTACGTAGCTGCTGATACCTGTAAAAAAAGAGGGGTAGTCACTTATGTTAAACCCCACCTCCAACCTGAATTGGCGTTTAAATCCGAAGATGGAAGAATTCTAATAGTTAAAATCCAAAGACAAAATAAAACAGCTCTAATAACTAACATATATGCCCCTAATCAAGAGCAAGGGAAATTTTTTCAAAAACTAAGGAAGAAACTAATGGAATTCTCAGTAGAGGAAACATATATAATCGGCGACTTTAATGCAGTTTTTGATTTGCGAGAGGACAGAAAAAGTCAGGGGCGGAAAATGGTTAAATCAAACAAACTACCACATGCGTTTCTTTTATTGGCTGAAGAATTAAAACTAGCAGATGTATGGTGAGTCAGGAATGGGAGCAAGTCAGATTTTACATATTTTTCATCCCGCCACCAATCCTGGTCCAGGATTGATATGGTCTGGGCATCTAGTACAACCCTGACAGAGGTAACAGAAATGGAAATTTTACCATCAACATTTGCCGACCATAATCCCCTGTTACTGGAAGTTCAAGACTACCCTAAAATATCAAGATGGACAATGAAAGCATGGATGCTGAATAATGGAAACTTTGTAAAAGAATGTAAAGAAGAATTCAAGTCCTTTTTTAAATTAAATTTGATACCAGAAACTAATACAGACATCGTATGGGATGCATTTAAAGCCTTTGCCAGGGGAAGAATGATCAGACAAGAAATTTGGTTAAAGAAACAAAAACAAGAGAAATATAAGCAAATAGTAGGGCAAATCCAAAAATATGAACAAAATCTGAAGAAGACTCCGAGCACAAAACAATTAAGAATAAACATTATAGGATTACAACATCAACTTAATTGCCTACTAGCACAAGAAATAACCAAAAAAATAAATTACGCAAGACAAAATTACTTTGAACAAGCAAATAAACCCACCAGATGGCTGTCTTATCAGTTGAGGAAAGAAAAAGAGGAAAGAACAATAAAAATACTGAAGAATGAACAGGGCAAAAAATGTTTTAGTTTAAATGATTTCAAAGAAATTGCAAGGAAATACTATAAAGAACTATATGAACAAAAAAATGAAAGTCAACAAGAAATTGATCTATTTTTGAATAAATATAATAAGAAAAAATTTACACAAGACCAAAAAAAATCATTAAATGAACGCATTACTATGTGTGAGATAACAGAAGCCATTAAGAGCCTAAAGATTAAAAAGGCACCTGGAACAGACGGACTACCAGCGGAGTTTTATCGAACATTCTTAAAGGAAATAGATTTGCCATTACAGCTGACAATCCAAAACATATTAGAGAAGAATAGATTCCCTGAAACATGGAAGGAAGCCTTGATTACATTATTACCAAAGAAAGAAGCTGATCCAACATTAATAAAGAATTATAGGCCCATTTCGTTGCTTAACACCGATTATAAAATTTATGCCTCAATTATTGCAAATAGATTCAGGAAAGTGCTTCAACAAATAGTCCATTCTGACCAAGCAGGGTTTCTACCGCACAGACATTTTAGGAACAATGTGAGGACAATTCTTAATGTGTTAGAGTTTTATGAAGCAAACTATGGAAGACAAATGGCCCTCTTATTTATCGACGCTGAAAAAGTGTTCGATAACGTTAATTGGGAATTTATAAAAAGAAACCTGATACATTGGGATTGCGGAGAAATGTTTTTGAGAATGATACAGGCGATTTATCAACACCAGGAAGCTAAGATAATTATTAATGGCGACTCCACACCAAAATTTGCAATACAAAAGGGTACGAGGCAGGGGTGTCCGCTATCCCCGTTACTTTTTATTTTTACAATGGAAGTATTAAACAATATGGTGAGAGCGGACCCCCGAATTAAAGGACTGAAGGTGAAAGGAGAGCAGTTTAAATTACAGGCTTACGCCGACGACTTAGTTTTTATCTTAGAAGAACCCCTAGATTCAATTGAATATCTACTTAACACCCTTCACAGATATGGACAGGTAGCAGGTTTAAAAATTAACTTTCAGAAATCTAAAATATTAACTAAAAACTGTTCTAAAGACACCGAGGACTTGTTAGTAGAAAAGTCTGGATTTATAATTAGTAAAAAAGTTAAGCACTTAGGAATCTGGCTAACTAATAAATGCAGCGCTTTATTTGACAACAACTATAAAAGAATCCTGACCGAAATCAGGAAGGATTTAGAAAACTGGAAGGACTTACAGTTATCCTTGATGGGAAGGGTGGCAACTATTAAAATGTGTATTCTCCCAAAAATTATGTTTCTTTTTCAGGCATTACCAGTTATTAAAAATCAAAAAAAATTTAAAGAGCTAAACACAATGGTTTCAAAATTTATCTGGCAAGCCAGGAAACCTAGGTTTAAGTTGAAACTTATGCAGGAAAAGACATTGAAAGGTGGTCTAGGTTTGCCAGACTGGCAATTATATTACAAAGCCTCAGCTATGGTATGGTTGAAGGATTGGGGGACATTGTCAAATAGCAGGCTTCTGAAACTGGAGGGCCACGATCTCCCCATGGGGTGGCACGCTACCACCTGGTACGATAAGGGGAGGAAAATATTTGAAAAACATTATATAAGAGGCACTCTACTTAAAATATAGAGAGAAATGAAGCAGAAATATTATCTAAAAATACCCAGATGGGTATCCCCTATTGAAGCCTTTGCCATCCCAAATTTGTATGACCATGAAAAAAAACTATGCTATGCAGATCTATTAGACGACAAGAATAATCTTAAACCAACTGAATACTTGAAAGAACAAAACAAGGATCTGTCCTGGTTACAAATAATGCAACTGCAATCCAGATATAAGGATGATCAAAAGCTTGGTTTTTATGATAAACCTGTAGAGATGGATAAAATCTGGATTAAGGGCGGAAGAAGTATGATAAGGAATATATATGGATTTTTATTGGAAAATAAAATGCAAGAAGAGGTGGTAAGATCAAGTATGGCGCCGTGGAATAAAGATCTAGGTTATGATATAGGAATTGATAAATGGTTAAAAATATGGCATACCAATATAAAGATTACTAGGGCAAATTCGTTTAAAGAAAACATTTATAAAGTTGCTTTGAGATGGTATATGGTTCCAGTCAAACTAGCTAAGATTTATAAAACGACCTCCAACATATGTTGGAAATGTAAGCAGAATGTAGGTACTTACCTACATATGTGGTGGAATTGTTGTAAAGCCAAGGATTACTGGACAATGATTACTAAACTTTTGGGGAAAATGATTGGAAGACAAATTCCACTCGAACCTGAAATATGTATTCTAAACATGATTCCAGAGTCGTATGGGAAAATGGATAAAAATTTGTTGGTTCACAGTTTTACGGCTGCTAGGATTTTATACGCAAAGTACTGGAAAGAGGAGAAAATTCCAGAAAAGAGTGAGGTTATACGGAAGATATGTGAAGTGGCTGAAATGGATAAATTAACATGTATATTAAAGGGGAAAGATGATACGACTTTTGAAAAAAATTGGGAGAAATGGCATATGTGGACACGAAATATGAAGGGTTAAATTGTTTTTGTGTGTATTTTGGCATGAAATAGGGATAGTTATATTGTTTGTAATGAATCTAGTGGAAGCCGTATGTGTATTTGTTATGGAACGAAGGAATAGCTGTTTGCTCATCTGTTATGAAATGGAAAATAGCAGAATGCTTGTTTTTAATTTTGAAAATGAAATAAATTACCAAAAAAAAAAAAAAATCAAGTTCGGTGCACAAGTAAAGGGGAGAGTGAACACATCTGAAGACTTCTTACTTCTTCTTGTAATGACAAAAGCATGGTTGGTTGGTTTCATCCCAGTGCAGGCTGCTAAACTGCTTTATCTGGTGTCTTAATGTTTTTTAAAAATGTGGACAGTAAAAATTGACTTTCTCCTCCTTTCTCTAACAGATCAATGTGGCTTCTTGTGATGGAAAATGCCCCTCTGCCACAATTTTTAATGTCAACATTGATAGCCATTTGAGATTCTGTAAATGCTGTCGTGAAAACGGAGTACAGAATCTAACTGTACCACTCTACTGCTCAGGAAATGGCACTGAAATTATGTATGTCATCCCGGAGCCTACAGACTGTTCATGTCAGTGGAATTAATAATGTAATTAACTATTTTAGAGATTACATTCAAACAGGGAATTTATATGTTTATTATTGGGATTATTCAGATGTAATAAATATATAATTAATATATTTTTCTAATATTTCAGACACATTTATTGAAATTTGATTCTATTACTGCAGCAAAAATTATATATTGGCATGTATACAGCAGTTAATTCATTTTATGGTAATTTACTTGTCTTTTTGTTCAGATATGTGGACTGATTTGTTCCTGATAAGGTTTTGTCTTCCTCAAAAATTATTATTATTATTATTATTGGAAAATTTGTATTCATTCTTTGCTTTTCCAATAGTATTACTCAATGAATATAATATGCTTAAAATAAAACCTATTGCACAGTTTAATATTTATATTTCATTGATAACTTTAAAAACATATGGGATACTAATATTCACAATATCCATATTTTCTAATCATGCACATGCTACTTTTTTGTATTCCTTACGTACAGGCTCAATATTGTGGATAGTTTTTAAGTATATCTAAAAACTTCAAATTAACCATTTTGACATCTTACAGTGCATTTTATATTTATATTTTTACCAAAAAGAGAATATTTTCTATATTACCTTGCATTAAGAGATGGCACAAAGCCTGATGAAAATACATAGATTTCTGTTACCTAAAAAAAAGCACTTTGATTTTTTTTGCTTTGCATTTAAAATATTTTGCCAGTGTTCAAATTGAAATATCTGATTATTATTATAATTATAACTGTTCTCCTATAAGCAATGTACAGCTTTCAAATAATGTATCTATTTTGTATGTTACATGAGCAGTGATAATATCACAAGGAATGGGGAAACCTACAAACTAATTTACAAAATCAATAGGACTAGAAGTTAGTACATTAAGAAGAACCTGATGGTTTCTATTCAGGATGATACATATGGGGTGAGATTTTCAGATGCAAATATTTCCAGACAAACAACTCCCCACATGAAGTCTTAGGTGGTATCATTCATATAAAATGTTATCATCAGAGATTGTATATTTGAACTGATCCTCAGTGGAGAGCTAGTTGACAGAGATGGCGAGCTAATTTGAACGGTTCATGTGGTGACATGGACTGTGCAAACTGTTCATAGTATTCCTAGATATAAATTAGCCTGTTTAAATGTGAATCATTATGGATTTCATATTGATTTAGTAAACTATACATTATTTTTAAACACAATGCTTGCTTTGATATATGTAGTGATGCAATTCAATAAAGATATTTTGAAAGACATTTGAGCTAAACTATTACTTATCATTGCTAAATTATTAAAAAGTGGTCTTTCATCTAGTAGTTTAACTGTGGTTTCTGTGGGGGTTGGAAACTAATGTGTGTTAAGTGCCGTCAAGTGACCTCTGACTCATGGCAATCCTATGAATCAATGTCCTCCAAAATGTCCTGCCATCAATAGCCTTGCCCAGGTCTTGTAAACTAAGGGCCCTGGCTAACTTTATTGAGTCAATTTATCTCATGTTGGGTCATCCTCTTTTCCTACTCCCTTCAACTTTTCCTAGCATCATTGTCTTTTGCGGTGACTCTTTGTCTTCTTGTAACATGAGCAAAATACAATAGCCTCAGTTTAGTTATTTTAGCTTCTAGGGAGAGTTCAGGCTTGATTTGATCTAGAACCCCCTTCTTTGTCTTTTGGCAGTCCACAGTATCTTAAACAGGGTTGCCAAGTCGGACTTACCTCGCCGGTGGGGGACTCCTGGGTGGCTCCTGGCGTGCGTGCCACATGCATGTCACAGGGAAGTGACGTTATGACACCGGGCACGCTGGGGGCGGGGCCACGACCATAGAGTTTTCCCTTGTATGGTCATGGCCCCGCCCCCAGCTTGCCCGGCGTCATAACGTCACTTCCCTGTGACGTGCACGCTGGGGCAGGGTTCCCCCCAGGGCCCGATTCCCCGGCGTCAGGGAACGGGCCTCTGGGGCAGGGGGATTTCCGCCCCCCAGGGGGACTTAGCAGCCCTAATCTTAAACACTCACCTCCAACCCCACATTTCAAATGAATCAACTTCCTTCCTGTCAGCTTTCTTCATTGTTTAACTTTCACACCCATACATAGTAATGGAGAATACTGTGGCATGAATTAACTTAGGTAAGAGATAACTATTCTAACCCCCCCCCCCCCCAAACAACAAAGGCTTTTGAAGAGAAACATTTTGAATGGAGTAGGGTCAGAGAAAGGAGATGCTTAACCTTTCATTGATTGCTATTTTCTCACTGTAAATTCCTCTCACCATTGGGGGAAGTAGCTAAGAGGGTGTATCGGAAAGAAAAAACAGTTTGCAGAGAAGAGACTTAAGTAGTTTTCCACCAGCCACTCCTTCACCAAAACAGGCCCTTCTTGAAGTCACTTGTTCCTTCCAAAAGGGCCATTAGGGATGTCCTGCATATATTTGTGTGTAAAGTATTGTTGTCCCAGCCATCTCTCCCCAGATAAGGACACATGACACACATGTATGGGTTTAGCTGGTTTATTTAGATCTGTGTAATAATCTATTAAATATGGTAATGTAAAATTGTAAGAGGTGGGCTGTGCTACACAGCCTTACAATGGCTCCTATTCAGTGGGTAAATCCACCCTGCCCAGTGATACCATACTTGCTTATTCTTGCCTGCACAAGCAATATGCCAGTGGATGCCAAGCTTCATTCCCTTCCCTAATGTACCATAAGCTTCGACCAGGTTTGGCTCAATGCCACTCATTACTAAGGGCATTTCTTCTCATCACTCCCAATGCTTCAGGGTGCCTGACAGTCTTCCTACCCTATCCTAAGCAACCTGCACCATTCCTACCAAACAAGGGGTTAACCTTACGTTTGGGAGAAAGAGTTTAATGAACAGAAAATATTGTCATTTGGGGGGGGAGAGATTTAATTAAACTAGAACAATTTGTTCTGTTTGTAAAGAAGTGTTTTTGCTGATCACTTAAGATTGTTCTGTTTATAAGTCTTCACTAACAGCTGACAGTTGCAAAAATGTGCTGGAAAAATTTATAATGCAACTGCTTCAGACTTGGATTTTTTCAGACAGCTACTGAATAAGTGACCCTACCATATTTTAATCTTTGTACAATAATCCCCATCCAAAGACACTGCTAGCCCTGTTTATAAATAACAGTGAACACATATAATTAATGTACAGTGTACACAATTTTTTAATATGTGACTGAGTACAGAAGAACATAAGAGACGCCAATGTTGGATCAGGCCAAAGGACCATCCAGTCCAACACTCTGTCACACAGTGGCCAAAAATACCAGGTGCCATCAGGAGGTCCACCAGTGGGGCCAGGACATTAGAAGTCCTCCCACTGTTGACCCCCGCAAGCACCAAGAAGACAGAGCATCACTTGCCCCAGAGTCCCTATCTATACCTTGTGGCTAATAGCCACTGATGGACCTCTGCTCCATATGCTTATCTAATTCCCTTTTGAAGCCGTCCATGCCTGTAGCCGCCACCACTTCCTGTGGCAATGAATTCCATCTGTTAATCACTCTTTGGGTGAAGAAGTACTTCCTTTTATCCGTTCTAACCCGACCGCTCAGCAATTTCATGGAGTGCCCACAAGTTCTTGTATTGTGAGAAAGGGAAAAAAGTACCTCTTTCTCTACCTGCTCTATCTCATGCATAATGTTGTAAACCTCAATCATGTCACCCCTCAGTCGTCTTTTCTCCAAGCTAAAGAGCCCTAAGTGCTTTAACCTTTCCTCATAGGGAAAGTGTTCCAACCCTTTTATCATTTGAGTTGCCCTTTTCTGCACTTTTCCGAAAGCTATAATATCCTTTTTAAGGTGTGTTGACCAGAACTGCACACAGTATTCCAAATGAGGTCGCACCATTGATTTATATAGGGGCATTATGATATTGGCTGATCTGTTTTCAATACCCTTCCTAATAATCCCCAGCATAGCATTGGCCTTCTTTATTGCAGTCACACACTGTCTCGACATTTTCAGTGAGTTATCTACTACAACTCCAAGATCTCTCTCTTGATCAGTCTCTGCCAGTTCAGACCCCATCAATGTGTATTTATATTTAGGATTTTTGGCTCCAATGTGCATCACCTTGCACTTGGCCACATTGAACCCCATTTGCCATGTTGACGCTGTATAGAAAAATTGCTTTCTGCACACAGAGGTTTGAAAAGGCTATAGTGGGCGTGGCCAACTCTGAAGCCAGCTGGAACTCCATTCCTTTGTGTCCCTGTCCAAAAATAGCCCTGGGAAGGCTCAAGGTATCAAGTCCCTGGATGTAAGTTTTCACTACTTTAGTAAGTGTAGTTCTCAGCAATACTCTTTTGCCCTCTCACCTTTCCAAAAAGATGGATTCTACAGGTGGAGGCCTTTAGCTAGTTCACATGATCCCCGTGGGCCAACCACAGAAGCATACATGATAAGGTTAGAAGGAATGGATTCAGGCCTGAATTTTGCCTTCTGAGTTGCAAAACCCTGCCACTGAAATCGGTGTGGCTTTGGATCCTCTGATTCTAAGTTTCATTAGGTCAGATGTATTGTAACTGACTTTGTAAAAAAAGTTATTCTGATTTTTACAGCTTTGCAATGTGTAAAGGTTTCCCTTGCTTGAAAGCCATTCAAATCCAACTCTAGGGGGCGGTGCTCATCTCCATTTCCAAGCCAAAGAGTCAGCGCTGTCCAAAGACATTTCTGTGGTCATGTGGCTGGCATGACTAAACACCAAGGTGCACAGGACGCTGTTACCTTCCCACCGAAGTTGTACCTATTTATCTACTTGCAATTTCTTGCTTTCAAACTGCTAGGTTGGCAGGAGCTGGGACCAGAGAGGGGAGCTCACTCCAGTCATGCGGCACTCAGGTCTGGACCTTCCATCCTGCAGTTCAGGGTCTTAACCACTTGAGCCACTGCAGTCCCCTTGCAATGTGTGACACCCCCCCCCCCCACACACACACAATTAAAAATAAGATATGATCTGTAGGGCTTTGCAAAAATTAAAGGAAATTGGTACTTGAAATGACATTTTATTTTAACAAACTTTTCCAAAGGGGTTACGCTTCTCTAGCGCCTTGAGGCGATTGAAACTGTTTCTGTTCAAAAGGGAGGGAGGAATCTCCTTCTGATGAAGGCTCCCCGTTTCGCTCTCCAGTTCTCAATCGTTTGTTAAGCCTCTCCCTCCTTTCCGCTCACTCCCTCCGTTTCTATGGAGACCGCCCCTCAGTAGCCTAAAGAAGGGAAAAGGGCAAAAGTCAGCAGAACAAATTGAGAGAGCGCGAGAGAGAACGAGTAGCGGCCGCTCCCCTGAAAGATGTGAGTTCACGAAGGCGGGCTTTTCTTCCCTCGGTGGGCAGCCGAGCTCTTGCAGGCATTCTTAGGCCGGAGAGAAGCAATTCGTCGTTCTTTTGGTACGAGCAGCCGCTTCCTTGAGAAGAGGCGCGCGAAAAGTTGAAAAGGCGCGGTCCTTCTTTGCGAAAGAAAGGCTCGAGTGGATTCGCCCGCCTGTTTCCCCTGTGTGAAGATGCACACGTGCGAGTGAGGGAGGGGGCGGAATCGGGTTGGTTTGCGACGGTCTTTTTTTTCGCAGAGCCCGTGAAAAGCCGCTGGCAAAGTCGTGCTTTTTGTTTTTGCTTGTGACATATCATTCAACTGTGCCCATTTCTGTACTCATTCTTTCACTCTGTTGGTTTATGGGATGTGCTGGACTCAAACACATTTGTTTGACTTGAAAAACAGGTTGCCTTATAGGCTAACAGTTCTATTGCAGCGTGAGCTTTGATAGGCAAGAATTTTCATCAAATGTATGTTGACCATTGGTACAGTAGTCCCTTCCTTCCTTTTTGGATGTCACTCACCCTTAGCAATTTAGGGGCTGCTTAAGTATTTTAAGTGCTAAAATAGAAGCAACACATGAAGCTGCCTTATGCCGAATCAGACCATTCATCTACCAAGGTCAGTATTGTCTTCTCTGACTGGCAATTGCTCTCTTGGGAAGAGGTCTTTCATATCACCTATTATGTGAGCTTTTCAACTGGAGATGCCAGGTATTGAACATGGGACCTTCTGAATGCTCAGCAGATGCTCTACCACTGAGCCACAGTTCTTCCCAACCACAATAGGGTTAGTGTGTGTTTCCCTCATTTCCCTAATTTAACCCCCCAGATGCTATAATTTGTGGCATTCTAAACCTGATTTCTGATTATTTAAAATGTTTTTGGCAGGTAATTATGCTATTTACCCATGGAGATGAGGGATTGTCGTCATACTAGCGTGAATGGAAATAGAATTACTTGATACTGAGTGAGCTGACGGTCTGCTAACCTCTGTGCAGAGCAATGTGTGCATTGACTTGGGCATGTATCTAGGGTTAACAGCCTCCAGGTGGAGTTTGGAATTCTCCCAGAATTAGCATTGATCTCCAGGCTACACGGATCAGTTTTTCTGTAGGAAATGGCCAGTGTTCTGGTCAGACCCCTAAAATGAAGGATATTTTAGCAGCCCTGTAACATGGTGATCTCTCTCTGCTTGATTTAATTTTTCACTCCTGTGAATGGTGACAGTTTGTTGTCTCTCTAACATTTATAAGCATTTAATATGTTGGCCACATGTCATTGCTGCTGCCATGGGTTCAAATCAAACATTCAGACATGACCTGCAATTTCACTGACATTATTAGTGTCTTGATATTTCTGGAGCTTCCATTGAGATCTGTGCTCTCTGGTTTTCTTCATTATAAATATTGTGTATGCAATAAGTTACTACTTAACAAATCCCATAAATAGAATAAAAATGCTGGAGTGCAGTCCCCCCCCCTTTCCCCAGCTGAGCCCTACTTTTAGATTCTGATGGGGAAATGGCAGGCATAATACAGAGGTTTTTCTACCTGGAGCTAAAGGCAGTCCAGAAGGACCAGTTTTGATTGGGGAAACAGCACAGTGAGGAAGAGTTATCTCCTCCTTTCCCAGACAGCATGGCCCCAAACTATAGTGGGTCCCTGCTGGTTGGTATTCACAGCTAAATTTACATTGTGTGTGTGTGTGTGTGGGTCCTACCATGGCTCCCCAAAGTCACAAAGTAATTTGGTCCTTGAAGGTTTTTAGCCACAAGAACACTCATGCTCCAGTCTGGACATAGTATGTGGTACGAGCTTTAGTAGTACCAACAATTTTTTAAGACACTCCACACCCAACTGATGATTAGCATTACCAAAGTCAACAACCCCAGTAAGTTTTTTTGCAACACTGTGCAACACTCTTTTGTTTGTATGATAACTGATCCAGAAAGCGATACATACATAGGTCATCCATTCAGGTTCTTCAGAGGAACTGCTCTATGAGTCTCCACCTGTAGAAGTGTGATGAGAAGCTACCAGAAACAGGGCTTTCTCTGTTCTGAAACTTCTTTCTATCTGTTTCCAGTCTTCCATTCTTGACCATTCATGATGGCACTTGATTAATTTTTCTGTTCTTCTGCCTCCCTGCAGTTTTCAGTTATTGATTTTAAACTAGTAATTTTTGTGTTTTGTTGTGTTTTGTTATTGTTTACATTGTAAGTCACCTTGAATTTCTGTAAATAACCTGTTATTCTCATGCCAAGGCTGTTAAACTTATATGGATAGTTGATGGTTGACTGTATTACCTATGCTTATTGTTATGGCTGTTATTGATTGTAATTGCTCTGTTACTGCTCAGCTACTGCTTTTCCAATTTTGTTGTTTTATTTGCTTTGGTTTTTGCTGTGGTTTTCTGCCATTAGTTTATAGTTTTATTTTGTTTGCCTCCTTTTATATATATCCACATTTTTATACTCATTGTTGTGCCTGTGGACTCCTGCCAGTTTGTTTCCTTGTGCCCAGTTGCTGCTCGAGAGTCAAACAGTGCCCCGTGGATTCTTCCCCGGCGACCCTGTCTACATCCAGAATTTCGCCAGAGGCCCAGCATGGGTTCCTGCCATGAAAACAGAACAGAAAAATTAATCAAGTGCCAACATGAATAAAACTGTCTTCAGCTGCCTCCTAAAGATTGAGAACAGAGAGGTAGTGCACCTTCCTGGGGAGGTTGTTCAATAATCTTGGGCCGGCCACCAAAAAGGCCCACTCTTGTGTTCCCACAGATGAGATTCTGTATGGTGTCGGGTATGCCATGGGTGCTAAAGATCCACAAGAGGGCACAGATGGCAGCCCAGGACGAGGTGGAGGGAACTGGTACCACTTTCAGTCATTTCGTGTATGAGTCCACTGTGACGGCTGACTCCGGTGTTCCGCCTGCACTTTCAGATGGCTGGTTGCTGGCTATTGGTTGCTCACTGGCTGTAGGCAAGTCCCTCTTGGCCTCCGGTTCAAGGGGGCTTGGCAGTTCCTCTTTGCTGTCCTCCGGGAATGTTGCAGGCAGACTCGGGTCTGCTGGAAGGAGCCGGCGGTGGAGCCTCCGGAGCAGCTGGCCGTATTCTGTGGATACCTTGTACGATTGGGGCCCTGCTACTCTGATAACCCTGGCAGGAACCCATGCTGGGCCTCTAGCGAAATTCCGGGCATAGATGGGGTCACCGGGGAAGAATCCACGGGGCACTGTTTGACTCTCGGGGGCCGGGCTGTGTTCTGGAGCATGGTCTGGGTGTAGACAGTCTAGCTGGGTTGTGAGGCGTTGGCCCATGAGGAGTTCCGCGGGGCTGCGGCTGGTGGTGGCGTTCGGGGTTATCCGGTGGCCAAAGAGGAAGGCCGCTAGTCAGTGGTCCCAGTCTCCTTGGACGATCCGGCAGAGGGACTCCTTCATTGTCCTTACCATCCACTGTGCCTGTCCGTTGGTTGTGGGGTGGAAGGGAGCTGAGCGGATGTGCCAGATGGCATAGTAGCCCATACACTCCTGGAACTCGGCTGAGGTGAAGACCATCCCGTTGTCTGTTATGAAGGTGTCGGGTATGCCATGGGTGCTAAAGATCCGCAAGAGGGTGCGAATTGCAGCCCGGGACGAGGTGGAGGGGACCGGTACCACTTCCTTTTTTCTTTTTTTTTTGACCGGTACCACTTCCAGCCATTTGGTGTATGAGTCCACCGCAATGAAGAAGATCTGTCCCTGGAAGGGCCCCACAAAGTCAAGATGAAGCCGGGCCCATGGCTTGTGGGAGGACTCCCACTGATGCACCGGGTCCCTGGGGGGATCCGGATGGGACTCTTGGCATGGCTGGCAGTGCTTTACACAGTCCTCAATTTTGCTGTCCATGCCTGGCCACCAGACGTAGCTGCGGGCCAGCGCCTTCATCCGCACAGTTCTCGGGTGTGTTTCGTGTAGTGCGGCTAGTACTTGCTGGTGCAATGGTGCTGGCACCACCACCCTGCTCCCCCACAACGGGCAACCCTTGTGCGCAGACAGCTCGTCCTGGCAGGAGGAGAATGCAGCAAATTCGGGGCCGACCCGGCTGGTGGGCCATCCCCTCCCCACCCAGTCCAAAATGTGGGAGAGGACATGGTCTCTGGTGGTGCGGCGTGCCACGCCGGAGACCAGTAGGGGACAGTCGAGGAAGGCCTCAAGGAGCAGGATGTGATGCACCAGGGCCGGTTCACAGGTGGGGAGCAGCAGCCTGCTTAGGGCGTCGGCATGGCCCATGGCCTTCCCGGGGAGGTAGACGAGTGAGTACTGGTAACCGGACAGGAAAATCGACCAACGCAGCACCCTGGGGGACAGCATCTGCAGTGTCAAAAATCATGGGATCAAAAACTGGCTAATTAAAAGAAAACAGAGAGTGAGTATAAATGGGCAGTTCTCTCAGTGGAGGGGGGTAAGCAGTGGGGTACCGCAGGGATCTGTACTGGGTCTGATGCTTTTTAACTTGTTCATTAATGATTTGGAGTTGGGAGTAAGCAGTGAAGTGGCTAAATTTGCGGATGATACGAAGTTGTTCAGGGTGGTGAAAACCAGTGAGGATTGTGAGACACTCCAAAGGGAACTGTCAAAGATGGGCAAGTGGGCGTCAGCATGGCAAATGGAGTTCAATGTGGCCAAGTGCAAGGTGATGCACATTGGAGCCAAAAATCCTAAATATAAACACACATTGATGGGGTCTGAACTGGCAGAGACTGATCAAGAGAGAGATCTTGGAGTTGTAGTAGATAACTCACTGAAAATGTCGAGACAGTGTGTGACTGCAATAAAAAAGGCCAATGCTATGCTGGGGATTATTAGGAAGGGTATTGAAAACAGATCAGCCAATATCATAATGCCCCTATATAAATCAATGGTGCGACCTCATTTGGAATACTGTGTGGAATTCTGGTCACCACATCTTAAAAAGGATATTATAGCTTTGGAAAAAGTGCAGAAAAGGGCAACTTGAATGATAAAGGGGTTGGAACACTTTCCCTATGAGGAAAGGTTAAGGCGCTTAGGTCTCTTTAGCTTGGAGAAACGACGAATGAGGGGTGACATGATTGAGGTTTATAAGATTATGCATGGGAAAGAGCAAGTAAAGAAAGAGGTACTTTTCTCCGTTTCTCACAATACAAGAACTTGTGGGCACTCCATGAAATTGCTGAGCGGTCGGGTTAGAACGGATAAGAGGAAGTACTTCTTCACCCAAAGAGAGATTAACACTTGGAATTCACTGCCACAGGAAGTGGTGGTGGCTACAAGCATGGACGGCTTCAAAAGGGAATTAGATAAGCATATGGAGCAGAGGTCCATCAGTGGCTATTAGCCACAAGGTATAGATAGGGACTCTGGGGCAAGTGATGCTCTGTCATCTTGGTGCTTGGGGTGGTCAACAGTGGGAGGGCTTCTAATGTCCTGGCCCCACTGGTGGACCTCCTGATGGCACTGGTATTTCTGGCCACTGTGTGATACAGAGTGTTGGACTGGATGGGCCTTTGTCCTGATCCAACATTGGCATCTCTTATGTTCTTATATCTGGCGGACCAGGGCCAGCACGCCCAGCAGTGGCTAGTGGTCAGTCACAATGGTGAAGGGACACCCGTAGAGGTAATTGTGGAATTTCTTGATGCTCGCCATGATTGCCAGAGCCTCTTTGTCGATCTGAGCGTAATTTCTCTCTGCCGAGGACAAGGTGTGGGAATAATATGCCACAGGAACCTCTCTGCCATTGGGAAGCCGGTGGCCCAGGACCGCACCAACCCCATAGGGGGAAGCATTGCAAATGAGGATGACCGGTAAAGTCTCATTGAAGTGCACCAGGATGGTGTTTGAAGTGAGCAGCTCCTTGACAGCCTGGAATGCCTTGGCCTGTCGTTGGCCCCAGACCCAAGGGGCTCTTTTGTCGAGGAGCTGGTGCAGTGGCTCTGTGACTGCAGCTTTGTGGGGCAGGAAGGAATGATAAAAGTTCAGTAGCCCCAAGAAGGCCTGAAGTTCTGGTTTGGACATGGGGGCTGGCACATTGGCAATGGTGCTCACCTTGTCTGGGGCCAGAATAATGCCCTTTGCATCTACAGAGAACCCCAGGAACTCGACCCTGAGAACTCCCAGAAGGCATTTTTCCCTCTTGACTTTGAGCCCGGCTGCTTGAAAACATTGCAGGACTGTGTGCAGCCTTGTGGCGAAGTCCTCCTCGGTGGGTGTGGTGATTAAAACATCGTCGAAGAAGGGCTGTACCCCGGGAATACCTTTAAGGAGAGAGTCCATTCGATTCTGAAAAATTCCAGGGGCCACACTGACCCTGAACTGCAGCCTCCGCACCTGGAACGCATCCCTGTGTGTCACAATTGTCTGCGCTTCTGCTGTCGCATCGTCGACCAGGAGCTGTTGGTATGCCTGAACTAAGACCAGCTTACTGAAGACCTTGGCACCCGCCAAGAGCAGCCAGGACATGGCTGACCACTGGGACCGGATATATGTGGTCTTGTAGAGCCTTGTTTATTGTACATTTATAGTCCCCGTTGGGCTTTACTGGAGTCACAATTGGGGTTTCCCATGCGGCATGGGGTACTGGTTCCAAAACTCCTTGGGCCACCAGCCTATCCAACTCCACGTTGATTTTAGGTTTAAGAGCGAATGGTGCGTGCCTGGCCTTCAGCCTTATGGGCTGAACTGCTGGGTTTAGTTGTAGAGAGACCAGGGGTCTGGTGTAATGGCCAAGCATCCCGTCAAATACTGCCAGGAACTCATTGCACACTGCCTGGAAGTCTTTGGTGGCCACGTGGTACACCCTGTTTACCCTGAACACTAGTGGTGTGAACCATGCAAGTCCTATGAGGCTCATATGATTGCCCCTAACTCCCAGCAAGTCCAAAAGTCCATCAAATTGCCTGTAGTGCACTTGGAACTTTCCCTCCCCCAGGATGGACACCTCATGTTTGGAAAAATCCTGTAGGGTGAAACTGACAGGCCGCAGGGGAGGACCCCCATTGGGGCAGAGCCTGTGGAATGTGTCCTCCAAGATAATCGAGATGGAGGACCTGGTATACAGATCCATTGAGCAGGGGCTTCCCTCGAGTGAGACGGTGACCATAATTTTGTTGGGGGTCTCCCGGGGCAAGTTCAATACCTGTTGCTGCTAAGTCCTTTTGCAAGTACAGTTCAGGCTCAATACATAACAGTAGGGTATAAACTGCAAGCTCTTCTTTAAAGCACCTCAGAGCAGAGCATGCACAGCATGTATGCTGCAGAAGGGTGGGTCAGGGCTGCTCCTGCCATGCATCTGTCTTCATAGCCAGCTGGCTTGATAGCAGTTAGAATCCCTGAAGGAGGGGACTCCTCTCTTGCTGATGTATGCATGTTATAAACAAATAGGTTGTTGTTGCTAGTTAATGTATGTATAGTTATTACAGTTCAAAGTCTAAAAGCGATTATATGCGTCTCCTCTTGAGAAAAACACAGGTATGCTGTGACTCTTGTGCTTCTTCCTATACCTGTTTGGCTGTCATATAAAAGCCTGTTTCTGTTATGGCTTAATGTAACCTAGTAGTGGGACCCAGAACAAGGCTATGCAAATAATAGTGCATGTCTCAAAATTTCTTTGGGTGAAATTAAATGGGCTCCTATCAACAATGTTGAGGGAAAAGTAAAGCCTACCTTCCCTCCAAAGTGGTAATGCTAAGGCAGGGAGCAGGTTAGTAAATGGTCACCTGTTGACAAGTTTGTAAAGGAAGGGACTGGGGATACCAGGAATTATATCAGTTTCCATCCCACCATGTGCCTCTGCTGTTGCCTCTATATTTTTTAAATTCATAAGTGTATGTTGCCTTTTTCCCAATTAAATCTGTGGACACTGCTGTGTTGGGAACAATACACTAGACTGCTGTCCTTGGCATTTGCTGCTTTAGTCTTCCATGTGTCTGTATATGCAGAAAGCACAAAGATGATGCAGGGAGCCTCTCCCATCTTCCGGGACTATTATAATGTGTGCACTTTGCAAGTTATATAGGAACTAGCAGTAAAGCCCGTTGTGAAAGCAATACAACGAGATCTAGAAAGAGGCTCTGGGGGAGTGCTCTGGCTTTGGGCAAACAGTGTCAATTTGCTGTGGTGACCTCAGCAGGGTATAATGACAGAGTCCACTGTTTTCTCCAGAGGAACTGATCTCTACTACCTGAAGAGTAGTTGTAATTGTGAGTGATTTGTAGCCCTCACCTGGAGATTGGCAGCAATTGTTACCCAGGACAAAATGGCTGGTTTGGAGGGTGGAGTTGGCAACCCCATCTCCTTCCCAGCTAACCATCAACCTACCATTATCTGCCCCTTTGACTTCAGCTGACTTCTGCCCTCCCTTCTGCAGAGCAGTTGTAATTCTGAGTGCTTTCCAGCCCTCATCTGGAGATGGGCAACAATGGTTCCCTATGTGGGACTGATTGGTTTGGTGGGTGGAGTCTATGGCATTGTACCTGTCTGAGGTCCCACCCCTCCTCAAACCTCACCCTCTTCAGGCTCCATCCCTCAAATATCCAGGAATTTCCCATCTGGAGTTGGCAACCTTATCAGGACTGGCCCCAATGTGTTTTCTTCCAAAGGTCAAAGTAGGTGACAGGACCAAGTTTAGTTGCCTACCAATGGAGATCAATTGTAACAGTGGGAGATCTCCAGGTCCCACCTGGAGATTGGCAACCCTAGGGGAAAGTCAGCTGCACAGCAGGGGGTTGAAGAGAATGGTTTGATGGCTGCTGGGCCAAGATTGGCAACAATAGTTCCCCAGGAGCCCCATCGTAAATGCACCAAACAATTCCTAAAGATTTTCCGAAACACTACTCTGTCGATAAATTGCAACAGTTTGAATTAGCACCAAAGCTTTAAGAGCTCTCCAGCTGTCACCTGGAGACTGGCAACAGCTTGTCTGGAGTGTGGGCAGTATGGCATTGTATCTGAGGTCCCCCTCTTCCTCCTCCTCCTCAGACCCCACCCTCAGGAGGCTTCATCCCTAAAATATCCTGGAAGTTTCCAACCTGGAGTTGGCAACCCTATGTCCTTTCCACGCAACCATCAGCCAACCTTTATCTGCCTGTCTGTCTTAAGTTTTACATCCCCCACCCCCAGCCTCTGGCTAGGGAAAGGGCAGTCTTTCCCTGCAGTGGGAACCAAAGCAGCTGACATCATTCTCCTCTCCCCCGTATGATCCGCACAACTACCCTATGAGGTATGTTAAGGTTAAAAGTGTGTGAATGGTCCATAATCCCCCAGGCAGCTTTTAAGTGAGGACATATGTTACCTCAGAATACAGCAGTTCCCATATGCAACTGAAAATTCCACCTGCCTTGCGGGGGGGGGGAGTTTGTGGTGTGGAATGGAGTGAAGTCCAATCAGCTTCCACATGCAAAAGACCTTGAAACGCTGGGCGGGACTGCACAAAGCAGCCATTCAACCCAGCCAGCGTCTTCTGAGTTGCAGTTCTTCCGGCCAAACACTAAAGGGGCCAAATTTAGAACGCTGCAATATAGAACGTTGCTATTCAATTATAATAAGGGAGAGATAGACCCACAGAGACAGCAAAGATGCTCAAGGTTCTGATTTTCCTTGCTTTCATACAGATAGGAGATGCAGGATGGCAAGGCAATCTCACTCAGTGATGGTGACTACTCCATGGCTCTGAGCTTAGCTTGTCGCTTCACTATGGTACACCTCCTAGTGCTTGGCTTACATTTTTTATTTTTGTCTCTCATGGTCTGCTGCCTGTAGTCTTGCTCATGATGCTGCTGAGGTCATAACTCTGGCTTCTCCTCTTCCCATGTGTTATGTGATGGCAGCACATTGGGTTCTAGATCTAGAAAGGGTTCTAGATCATGCTAATTTCATTTATGTGTTGTAGATGCTTCAGTGGAGCAGCATTTAAGTAAATATCACCACGGCCATGGGTTGAAATTTTCTACAGTAAAACTAATGTACTTTTATGTGTCAATAAAATATATACTGCGACTGTAGAGTCACTTAAGCTATATCTAAATATATTCATTAACTACTGATGACATTTGATTATGCATTTATGGCTCTTGAAAGAAGACTTAAATTGAAGTCTGAATAGAGCTGTTTCATACCAGCCATGACTTTAAAGTACAATGCAATATGAATGCAGGCAACTAGAAATCGTTGTTTATTTTTTTCCTATTCTTATTTTTGTACAAGTGTGTGACCATCAGTTAATCAGAAGTTCTTATGAGGCTGATTCATAACAGGCCCTGGGAGCCAAAGTAAAAACTCCTTATGGACAAAACAATTTGGTTACTGATTATAACACAGTATCTATTTCAGGTAAGGAATAATGTTCTTTGTTTCTACTACATATAGCAAGACTAGCTATACTTTTGAAAGTAAGTTGTACTCCTAATAGGGTTGCCGGGTCTCTTCTTACCTGCTGCAGGGGGTTCCCGGCTCCTCATCAAGACTTTTCTGCTGCAGGCACAAAGTGCACCAGTGCAATGACATCACCAGTAGTCACGTTATCATGCTAGGGCTGTCATATGGTGATGTTCTAGTGTTTGGGGGCAAAAACTCTATGGTAACCAAGTTCCCCCTGAATGTTAGTGTCACTGTGTGATGCCCCCAGCATGATGAGATTACTACTGGTGACATAGTGTCAGCGGTGTACCCATGGGACGCTGATTTTGGGGGTGGGGCTTCCCCTCATGGCCAGCTGGCCGGTGGTGGATTGGGGCCCCTGACCCCACAAGGGGGGTGGCAACTCCTAAGAAGCCAAGGAGGTGGAGGCCTTTGCAGTATGGAGAAGAGCCTTCAACTTGTGGCACCAAAAGACCAGTTGCCCTCCATTCACCATGGACCTGATGGCACTAACAGGAACTGAACCTACAGAATCTTCTGAAGTTCTCACCATGGGAGACATGAAGACACCAGATTTTAATGATTTCTTGGAAGCTTTTGACATCCCTGACATTGACACAAATAAGGCCATCCACTCTGGCCCTGAGGTAGAAACCCACATAAAGCCCAATCTGGTGGAGGCCATGGTAGCTGACTAAGTCCTCCCCCACAGCGACATCACCACAGTTTGCATCATTGTTAGGAACAGGAGCTGAGTGTGCTTGCACAAGTGATCCCCCCCCCACTGTCCCTCTAGCACCCCACCTCCTTCATTTGTCTTGAGGACCAGGCATCCTGGGGAGTAATGTGAGATCTGGCTCTTTTGCGTAAAATACACATTTGACCACCATTATTTAATTCATACTATTTCATTGTATTGCAGACATCTGTTAGTCTGGAGTGTGGTGAAACTGAAATGCCTACTAGATCAATTTTTTTGGAGTGGCCAAAATTTCCAGAAGGACAAGACCCAGAGTTCTATATTGTAAAATATCAAATGTCGGTTGACTTCATCCAAAAAGTAAGCTTTGTACTTAATCAGTACATATTTCTAGAGCCTATACCAATTAAATTGATCCCAGGATAGTGGTAGAAAATAGTAGTTTTCACTTTAAAAAGAATGTTGGGGGAGGATAGTTTTAGGTTCATAGGCAGTTTAGAAGAATACAATTTAACACCTGAAAGGATAATGTGTACCTGTACCTGCGATCCTGTGGAAAATTATGGGAATGGGTTTTTTACAAGGAAGTTCCAGCTCAATATGGTTAACCTTTATTTATCGTGAATGGTAGTCCTGGATGAGATTGTTGTTCAGATATACTGCAGCCACAGTTGCTGGGATCTATAAACAGTGGATTCCAAGAGCAATGTAGTTTGGTACTTCAGTATGAAACCTGTTAATAAAACTCTTTTTTACCAACATTGTTTTTTCTCAGAACACCTCAGGGACAATTATTGTACCTGACTATGGTCTTGCAGACCAATTCACAACTTAGTATTTGTAGTAAATTAATTTTTAGTACATAAATTTTAATAAATTTAGCACATTTAATTGTTTGCCCATTGTTGCTGTAGTAAGACTATAGCTGGCTATCCTTTGCTCTTTTACACTTTTGGATAGCTTTTCTGTCAGCGATGACTTTTCACCCTCCTTTCTGGACTAATCAATATATCTAATTTTTAACATGACCCCATCTGTGGAATCTTAAATCCATAGATTGGGAACATGAAAAGCCCCAGGTTTACAGAAAAATCTGAATCTTAAAAAAATACATGAGGGGGTTAACCCCCCCCCCAAAAAAAAATAATAGGAGCAACACCCACTGTGTTAAAATATGAATGGTGTTGTGTGGGTTGCTAGGCAATCGCAACATTATTAATAGCCTTCAAACTTTAGTTTCTGTCAATAAAAGACAGAGGGCTCTTTCTGGAGCTGTTTTGGCCTTCAAGGAAGATGCATTGGGACAAGTCTGCCAGCTCCACTAGCCTACTTGCTGCCACCCAACTTGCATGACTCCTTAAAATAACATTAGTCCTTAATACAACTTCTTTTTATTATAGAATGTAAAAAGTGTTTCTACAACTCAGTTAATAGCTCAGAACTTTACAATTCTACTAGAAGAAGACAAGCAGTATGATGTAATGGTACAGTCACTGAAGAATGGGAAAATTTTACATGTGATATCATTCAAGACACGTAAGTACAAGGAAAGTACTTTTGATTAGAGGCAAAGATGGAAGAACAATATATAATGTTAGGGGATGTTGTTTTTATGGTAACTTAACTGATATTACATTGATCAGTAACTTGTACGGTACCTATAGTGCTACATTAAGTTGTTCTTTGGTGGGGTTTTTTGTATAGTATGCTTCACATCCTTATTGTTCAGTACAACTTGTGTAATCATTGTAGTGTTTATCCAAGCATAGCTATTTACTCTTACGTTCTATTAGCACATTAAACTCTGTAGTAGGTTATTTTATATTTAATTCATCTTTGGAATAGGAAATTATAGTTTTCTGTCCACTGAATTGATTAATGACTTAGTTTTTTTCCTTCTTTTAGTATGGTAGGAAGTTTATTTTCCTGCATTTCTATTATAGGAGGAATTTCACGGAATACCGTCAAAACATTGGTGACAAGTACTAGTGTATTGTTTAACTGGATAACACTGGCTAACAACTTTTCTGTTGGAATTTCACATAATAATATTTCTCAGATTTTTAAATGCAATGAAACTTTCTATGAATGGACTGATCTGAGACCTGCAACTTTGTATACTTTTACATTTGAATTTAAAGAGCTGCACTTGGAATTTATGAATGTGTCTCAGATACTGGATATTCAAGTTGAAACAGGTGTGTACTGAAATTCACATTATTGTCATTCCTGGTCTCAAAGCAGTTATTGTAGTTCTGTACCTGGCCATTGCCTTGGGAAAAGAGCTAGAGAACCCTGTGTAGGCTGTGAGCTGCCAAGAGGAAGGGTGAGATAACTAATTTTAATAATGAGCAGGAGAGCTTAAATTCACCGAGCAGCCCTAAGTCTTTAAGAATGTAGTTGAACTCAGTAGGACTTGCTTCCAAGTAAACATTATTAGGATCAAAATGTAATCAGATTTAAGGATAATTGTGTTAGATTGTGACCTAAAATATGTATTACTCATTATAACATAAGCCAAATAAATTAACTATGAAAAAAACAATATTTTCCATGGTTTCATGGTATTTTAAAAATAAAGGCTTTTGACTATAGTTCTACACAAAGTTATCCTACCAAATCACTAAATTGATACTCTAAAAAAATTCTTTAAATTGCAGAATGTGAAAAATGTTTCTACAGCTAAATGAAGGATCCCAAATAGGAACACTAGAAATACTGTTCAAAAAGGTTGCCCTGGCTCTTTTGAAATATTAGGTATATTGTCCTATTTGGATTCCAAGAAGAGACACAGTCTGGATAGCAATGGTAATGAAAAAGAGGTAGTACAACAGGAAGCTACTGTTATGTTTTTGGCACATGACAGTGATACCCTATATTTGTTTAACCTGGGGCTGCCAAGGCCCCCACTCCTGTTGCCCGCAGAGCTGTGGATGGAGGGAAAATTATGGTGGCTATCATTATTTCCTCTGAGCTCCAGAGTGTTGTGAGCAAAAATTCTACATCATGAGCAAAAAAGCTAGTAGCATTAAAGTTGTGAGCGAATCTACATTTGACTATTGCATCAAATAGTTTTTTAGATTATTTCCATAACCTTGCAAAAATCTCAGAATGAATTCTTTTAAAACTATATTCAAACTATACTTTAAGAATACACATTACAAGGGAAAACAGAATCAAGTCAAATTTCATTGCAGAAAATGTTGTCCTCTATGGGGGTAGACCAGGCCTCTGGAGAACAGGTTTACCTACTCCTTTCCACTATATTGGTAGACCTGGCCTCGGAAGAACAGGTCTGCCCACCTCTTTCCACTATATTGGTGGACCTGGCCTCTGGAGAAGAGGTCTGCCCACCCCTTTACATTATATTGATAGACCAGCCGTCCGGAGAACAGGTTTACCTACTCCTTTCCACTAGATTGGTTGACCTGGCCTCGGAAGAACAGGTCTGCCCTCCCCTTTCCACTATATTGGTGGACCTGGCCTCTGGAGAACAGGTTTACCTACTCCTTTCCACTATATTGGTAGACCTGGCCTCGGAAGAACAGGTCTGCTCTTCCCTTCCACTATATTGGTAGACCTGGCCTCCAGAGAACAGGCCTACTCTCCCCTTTCCACTATATTGGTGGACCTGGCCTCTGGAGGTCTGCCCACCCCTTTACACTATATTGATAGACCAGGCCTCTGGAAAATAGGTCTACCCACCCCAGTCCACTATATTGGTGGACCTGGCCTTGAAGTGTCACCCTGTGCTGAGCCTTAGAAAACATACTAGCACTTGGGAGGGGTCTTTTGCAGTCTACTTTGGTTTTTTTTTAGTGAAATATGACAAATATTTTTTGTTGTTGTTCAGTCGCACAGTCGAGTCCGACTCTTCGCGACCCCATGGACCAGGTCACGCCAGGCCCTCCTGTCTTCTGCTGTCCTCTGAAGTTCACTCAATTTCATGTTAGTTGCATCTATGACACTGTCTAACCATCTCATCCTTTGCCGTCTCCGTCTTCTTTGACCTTCAATCTTTCGCAGCATCAGGGTCTTCTCCAGTGAGTGCTCCCTTCTCATTTGGTGGCCAAAGTATTTGAGCTTCAGTTTCATTATCTGGCCTTCCAGGGAACAGTCAGGGTTGATTTCTTTTAGGATTGACTGATTTGATCTTGCAGTCCAAGGGACTCTCAAGAGTCTTCTCCAGCACCATAGTTCAAAAGAATCTATTCTATGACAAATATACAGGTCAAGTATAACAGAGGTGGAACAATCACCGTCAGAATCCTGCCTAACCTAATGAACAGGAAGTTGCTTAACTGTTATCAACCTGCCCAAACTACTTATTTATTCAAATATTTATATCCCACTTTTACTATGACTCAAGGCAGCTTAAAAACCATACTGAAAAGCATAATATAAATGTAAAAGTTTTCCTTGCTTGAAAGCTAGTCAAATCCGACTCTAGGGGGCGGTGCTCATCTCCATTTCCAAGCAGAACAGCCAGCATTATCCGAAGACTTCTCCGTGGTCATGTGGCTGGCATGACTAAACGGCAAGGTGCACAGAACGCTGTTACCTTCCCACCGAAGCGGTACCTATTTATCTACTTGCAATTTCTTGCTTTCGAACTGCTAGGTTGGCAGGACCTGGGGCCAGAGACGGGAGCTCACTCTGTCACACGGCACTAGGATCTCTGACTGCTGAGCTACTGATCTTCTGGTCTGCAACTCAGCATCTTAACCTCTGAGCCACCATGGCCCCAAAAAGCATAATAGGGGTGTGCAAAAAAAAATAAAAATTGATTTTTTCCAGCTCCATTATATCCTGTGGGGACTATTATAGTCATTGGACCCCATAGGCTGTAATGGAGAATCGACCTGGGTGTTTGTGTGTGTGTATTTCAATTTTTCATATCACTGTTATTTGTGTTCTGTTTAGAGATCCTCCATTGCATCCTCTAGGTCTCACCTGGCACAATTATTGAAAGTAATTAGGTCCCTAACTTCCCTGTCAGAGGGAGTCCAAAATGTTAGAAATTTGACAATCAGCTGTGAAGCTTTTGCGAGCTTTTTTATGAAGAAAGTTTTGTTGCTTTGCCAGGATCTGCCCACCAACATTGATACACTATGAGAACTGGAGGCCCTTGGCCATCTTTGGGTCAGGTATTGGACCAATTCAGCTGACTCTCCAGGGCCAATGTCTACAGGATCCTGGGTGCTGCAAAGCCCATTACTTGCCTATTAGACACTTGTCTACCACAGCTGGTGAAAGCCAGTGGTGATGGAATATGTGGCCCCCTGGCAGACATTGTTAATCTGTCCCTGAGTTTGGGGAGGGTCTTCCCATCGGGTTTAAAGGAGGCAGTGGTGAGGCTGCTCTTAAAGAAGCCATCTTTAGATCCTACTGATCCATCCAATTACTGCCCAGTATTGAATTTATCATTCCTGTGCAAGGTAGTTGAGAGAGTGGCAGCAGAACAGCTCCAGGTTTTCATGGAAGATATTTCAACCCTGAATCCATTCCAATCTGGTTTCTACCCCGGCCATGGGACAGAGATAGTGCTGGTCACCCTCGCAGACGAGCTCCCTAGACAGCTGGATTGAGGTGGGTCAGGGCTGCTGCTATTACTGGATTTGACAGCAGTATTTGACATGGTCAATTGCAATCTGTTGAGCCACCACCTCACTGATATGGGGATCTATGGGACAGCTTTGGTTTGTCTCATTTCTCCAAGGTCGGGGACAGAGGGTGGCACTACGAGAGAGGGTCTCACCATGATACTCTTTGGTGTATGGTGTTCCCCAAGGGGCAGTCCTCTCCCCAATGTTATTTAACATCTATATGTGCCCCCTTGTCTAGCTGATATGGAGTTTTGGGCTGGGTTGTCACCAGTATGCAAATGACACCCAGCTTTATCTGTTGATGGACTGACCGAATACCACCACAGATTTGGGGTGGTTTGGAGACTCTGGTTGGTTGGTTGAAACAGAGCCGGCTGAAATTAAATCCATCTAAACTAGAGGTTCTGTGGCTGGGCCAGGGAAATTTGGGGTTAAGGTACCAACTCCTGGCTCTTGATGATGTACTTTTAACACTAGTTAAAGCCTGGGTGTGATTCTGGTTGCCTCCCTTTCTGTGAAGGCCCAGGTCACAAATGTGGCCAGACTGGCGTTTTTCCATTTGTGCCAGGTCAGGCAATTGTTTTCCTTTCTGTCTCACCCTGACATAGCCATAGTGATCCATGTAATGGTCACCTCCAGACTAGACTACTGTAACTTGCTCTATACAGAGCTACCCTTGAGTCTGACCAGGAAACTGCTACTGGTCCAGAATGCGACAGCACATGTTCTCACAGGAACTTCATTCATTCAACTGGTGTTCTGCCAGCTGCACTAGCTTCAAGTTTAATACCAGATCAGGTTCAAGGTTTTGTTATTAACTTTTAAATCCCTAAATGGTCTGGGACCAGCATACCTGTGGGACCATCTCTCCCGGTATACCCCCCAAAGAGCTTTAAGCTCAGTGGATAACAACCTATGGGTGATCCCCGGTCCGAAAAGCATACGGCTGTCTTTTTTGGTCTTTAGTCTGGCCCGGTGGAATGCCGTGCTAAGTGAGATCCAGGCCCTGCAGGATTTGGTGCAGTTCCACAGGGCCTGTAAGACAGAAATATTCTGACAGACCTATGACTGAGGCAGTGCCAGTTTCCAACCTAGATTGGCTTCTCTTTTTTCCTTCCCCCCTCATTTCTGAGTTCTAATTCCTCATCCGACTAACTGTGGGATGTTTTACTCTCCCCCTGGATAGGGGGCACTAAGTTTTATGCACCATCTGATCAATTATTAGTATCATAAAAATTGCTTTAATTTAATTTTATTGATATTGTTTTATGAATGTTGTTATCCGCTCTGAGCCCCATTGCACAGGGGAGGGTGGGTTATAAACACAATACATAAATAAATTTAGTTAGTTAGTTTCTAACAACATTAACCAGAGTGTACACAAAACCTAGTTTGTTTAATTAACACACCTCTCCCCTCCTTTTCTTCCCCCTTGTCATACAGAGAATGCCAATTAGAAATTAATTCTGGTTGCCTGTGATATCTGAACACAAGTGCACAGGTTAGCCAGAGTTTAGCCCCCCTGTCTCACATACACAATATTAATTCTAAACTTTCTGTCTTAGAATCCAGATTTTTTTTGGGGGGGGCTAATTCTGGGTACTTTATGCGTATGTATTCTTATGTTATAGGTGATCTAAGTCAGTTTTCAACTGGGATTCTCTACGTAAGAAAGAAATGGTACAGGAGGAAGGAGCAAGACACACTCATGAGCCCAACAAGCCCGGTGCACAAACACTTTTATGCTTGTTAGAAGTGGCAATTGATTTCAGACAGATGTTTTGGAATACTAAAATATATGTCTTATCTTTAGGTTTATGTCCAGAGGGTTGGACAGCTTTTAAACAGAGCTGCTATAAAGTAAGCAAAGAAAGCATGCCTTGGAGTATGGCACAACAGAACTGTCAATCATTTTCAAGTGGTGCACATCTTGTGGATGTAAAAAACAAAGAAGAACATGCATTTCTGTTTGCTTATTTGCAGTCATTCAGTCAGATCATCATGTTGTGGACAGGTCTTAATGACATTAAGGTCAGTGTGTATTACTTTAGTTGGTGTTATGAAAATGATTGTGGTTAACAGATGAAGAGTAGAATTTGGATCTGAAGATGCCTGGATTCAAATTGCACTCCTGCCATGGATTTACTGTGTGGCCTTGTACAAGGTGAAGTTTTCTAATCTCAATAGATGCCTACTTCATAGGGTGCTTTGTAATTATTTATTTATATTTATAACATTTCTATACTGCCTTCTCTCTGAATTCAGGGTCCTCAAAGTGACAAACGTTAAAACATTTGAGAAATTAAAATCCATTTAAAATGCAAATATATTAAAATATTTTAAATAAATTAAAACATAATATAAACTATAAACACATAAAAACACACAATCAAGGAGGAGGGCTAATAAAAATTAGTGAGGGAATACTAAACCAAACAAAAGAAGTCTTCACCCACTGATAGAAGGCAATGACAGAGGGAGATAGATGAATATCCCTGGGGAAAGCGTTCCAAGGTTTCTGTGCCATGACCAAGAAGGCCCTTTCCTCCAGTTGCCAACAGTCTAGCCTTAGCACTGGAGTGGTCATGTAGGTTCATATAGGAGCAAGTGGTGCTTCAGTTGTGCTGTTCCCAAGCCGTATAGAGCTTTAAAGGTCAGTACTAGTACCTTGAAGTGTGCCTGAAAGCAAACTATAAAAACAACCATATTAAGAATGATCAATAATATATATACAATATACAAAATCAGTGTTTTGTTAAGGTGTGAGAATTGTAAACAAGAAATGTAAGGAGGTAGTAGATACCCTCATTTTATGCTATGTTTGTCTTTTAAAAATAAACATTGTTTATTAAAAAAAGAAAAGAATGATCAATGACAAATCAAGTTGATTAATAACAAAACTAGCCAGGGAGATAAAAACAATACAAACAACATTAAACAGTCTAAAATATGCTACCTGTCCATCATGCATGTATTTCAGCAGCATAGTCACTGAATCAAAATGTAACAGTTACATTCTTGATGTTAAAATGGGTAATTTCCCCAAAATCTTGCATTTCAAATGTCCACCAAACATTCAAGTATGTATCTGCTTCAGAGAGTGCTTTCCAACACAGTCCCTGTTCTGAGTTGTATGTATAGCTCATCTTACTTGGAATTCATTACCAAAACCTGAGGAATTTGAAAAAGTTCTCTTTCACACATAAGCACTTACAGGGGATATTTGACCAAACTGCCTGTCAGTCTTCTGCTGTTTCAAAATTCCTTATTCCCCCCCACTTCTTTGCATGTACAGTGTTTTTGTTTCTTGTTTTTCTTTTAACTGGGCATTTGTGATACAGTTCCCTTACTCTATGGATCTCAGAAGTTGAATGTGTCCTCAAAAAGAAAGGTTTTAACAGTACGATATGCTTAAATGAAATTAGCTTCTGGACAATGAACATCAGGTGGTTGTTGCTGCATATGGGATTACAGCAAAAAAATGCTGTATGAGCTTTTGACAGCAGTATAACTTTCAAGAGTTGCCCATTACTGGATTTCATTAACAGGTGAGAAACATGGTAGCAAATCTACTCTTGAGCAGGGCTATTTTTGGGCAGGAACACACAGGAATGGAGTTCTGGCTGGCTTCAGAGTTGGCCACGCCCACTACAGCCAAAACCTCTTTGTGCGTGGCTACAGAGGGAAGGCCTGGAGAGTGACCCCCCCCGGCGACTCTGAGGCGGGTGGGTCGGGGAGCCCTGGAAGGATCAGGGAGGCATTTAAATACGTCCCTATGCCTTCCCCGGCCTGTCCAAGGGCCAGCTTGCCCGGGCAAGCCAAGGGAAGGCATGGGGGTGTGGCCTAGTATGCTAATGAGCTGTGCTGTCGGGGGTCCTAATATGCTAATGAGTTTCTGCTGTTGGGTGTGGCTTATTATGCTAATGCGTCCCTGCTGGGCTTTTTCTACAAAAAAGCCCTGCTCTTGAGTATCTCAGACAATGTAGAGTAAAAACAAACACATCAAAGAGAGCCTTGAAAACAAGTCAGTAATTAGTGGGGCTCATATTATTAGTGACTTTGAACCATCAGTGATTCATGCCCTTATGGATGTACATGGCTTCCCAATTTTTCCATCTGCATGCTACTGATGTAAGTTGTGTCATGACTGTTTTCTATGATGAACAGACTTTGGGAGAGAGATAGAGATGTAGGGCAACTGAATTGTAACCTTCCAGGCTAAAGTGATAAACATTAAACAGAAGCTTACTAGTAAAATCATATTTTCTAATTTATCTTCTATGTCTCATTTTTTTTGTATCTGTATAGCCCTCTAGCTTCAAAGCATTATACCGTTTTATTAAGCCATAGGGTTGGATCCAGACTAAATTGACCATTTCAACTGATTTACCCCTTTCAACTGCAATACCTCCTCATGTAATTTCTCAGGGTTCCCTATCCCTCAGCACCAGCATCTTGTAAAGATTAGTGGGCTACGGTGGGATGGGAGAGGCAGAAAAGTGTTGGAGTAAAAGCATGCGTAAACACTAGGGGAAGCCGTATTACCCTTTCACTAGAACCAGACTGTGTATATGTGTGATGCTTCTCTGTCTATGCCAGAAGCTTTTCCATGATTCCTCCTCCTCTTTCTCTGCCTTTATTGTCTCCTCATGGTCTTGCAGGAGGCACAGGATGCTTCTGCAGATTTCTCCTGTGCAAGCAAAACAGGACATACCGATACCTGAAGAGGTGCTGTTGGATTAGCTAGCTGCTTATAACATTTAAATTCTTTTACTACAAATTTTATTGAGAATTTACTACAATTTTATTGAGAATTTTTAAAGTGAAAGACGTGGCTTCCAATTTTCTCTATGACAAATACAAGTAAGATTACAAACTTAACACCTATTCTTTAGTCTCTGTTTTCTACATTTGCTGCAGTATACTGAATTGAAGAATATTTAACCATATGTGATTCCATGCTTTACTGACTGCATCTTTGCTCCACCAACCGGTACATATGCCCAATACCTATTTTGCTATTATAAAATTTAGTCTGGACCCAACCATAATGTATAAATAACATGTCACAGTTTTTAATACAGTGAAATCATGACTGGACTTGCTCAATAGAAGGCAGAACATATGTTTGATATCAAAATTATTATAGGAACCAGCTGACAAATATGTCAACATTATTTAAGAATTGTCTTACAGGAGTTTTAATTCTTACAGATTGAAGGACAACTATTGTGGACAGATGAATCTCCGTATCTTGGAAAGTCCAGCCTCTCTTCTTTGCCAATAATACCAGAAAATGAAACGGATTGTTTTGCTTTCCAGTGGAATCCGGATGGTCCAGATTATTCCTTTTTAGGATTTTTCTGCTATATTCCATTGCCATATATGTGTGAATATGAGTGTAATTATTTTATCAAACTTTAAAGCATTTTAAAAGCTTTTTAAAACAAAAATTGTTAACACTGCCTATATAAAAATGAATTTATAGATCTTAAATTATTCTTTTCAGTACCTTCTGTTCCTGAGAACTTCACATTCGAAGTGCAGGATATCAGCACAACTACTGCAAAGCTTTTTTGGAGCAGTTTGGATGGATGGTTTAATTCAGGCTTTGAGCTTGCGATTAAATATTATTTTGACTATTCACAACAACACATCAAAACCTTTCCTGTGAATTCAACTAATGCAAACATTTTGCAATTGTGTCCTGGTCATTTCTATAGATTTTCATTGTCAGCAAGGAGCCCTGAGGGGGCAGAAGTTAGTTTACATCCAGTTGTGATGGTGGAGACAAGTAAGTTACATAAAGTACAATTGATACTAATCTAAGTGTATGATATTTTTAAAAAGTTAATTTGGGGTTTAGTGTACTCTTGAGTGAAGATGAGGGTTTGAACACTTGCACAAAATGTTGGCATTTATCCCTGATGTGAACTAGTTCATTGTGTTGCAGATACTACATCCATCCAGATTGAATGTGCTAGCATGAACATCTTGCTTTCCCAATCTTTAAATCCAAGAATAAGAGTTTCATTTCTGTCTCTTTTTTTGCCTCTGACACTTCCTACAGCCTCTTGGAATATGAGTTCCACAAAAAACTAAAAATACTCCTTATAATTAACTTATAAAAAAAGTATAAAAACTATGGAAAGTACAGAAATGGGGAAATGATATGTGTCCTGTATTATATTAATTGCTGATATTATAGAAGAGGGAGTGCCCAGATATTATAACTTAGTTTTTAGAAGATCCTTGTTTATAGTAAGACATCCTGTCAGCTGTTCTGTATCCACTTGAAGTATAGATTGAAACAAGAAGGGGGACCCACGATACGTGGGGGTGGGGGGAGGAGAAGCTCCAGGGGAGGAGAAGGAAGCAGCCGCTGGTGAGCCTTCTCCCCTGCCCCCCGTCCCCAGCACCCACAGCGAGGCACGTGCCTCTCCAAGCCTTCTCCCCCTCCCCCCCAGCGGCGGTGGGAGACCTGAGCTCGGCTTGCCAAACTCCCCCCCAACAGAGTTCCCCCCCGCCAGCCCACCACAGAGGTCCCAGAGCGTTCCCTGCACATGTGCAGGAAACGCTCTTTTACTTTTGGGGGGATTTAAATATCCCCCCTATATTTTTTGAACTTTTTAGATTTTTGTGCACACCTGGGGACTGCCCCAAGTGTGCAGGAAAATCTCCCTGCCCAACAGGTGCCCCCCATGTGCGGATTTAGATATCCACACGCAGGGGCGCCTTCGTTATTAGATATATAGATATAGAACGAGGGAGGATTGTGAGGCACTCCAAAGGGATCTGTCGAGGATGGGCGAGTGGACATCAACATGGCAAATTGGATTCAATGTGGCCAAGTGCAAAATGATGCACATTGGAGCCAAAAATCCTAAATACAAATACACATTGATGGGGTCCGAACTGGCACAGACTGACCAAGAGAGAGATCTTGGAGTCGTAGTACGTAACTCAATGAAAATGTCTAGACAGTGTCCAACTGCAATAAAAAAGGCCAACGCTATGCTGGGGATTATTAGGAAGGGAACTGAAAACTAATCAGCCAGTATCATAATGCCCCAGTATAAATCGATGGTGCGACCTCATTTGGAGTACTGTGTACAGTTCTGGTCACCACACCTCATTGGAAAAAGTGCAGAAAAGGGCAACTAGAATGTTAACAGGGTTGGAACACTTTCCCTATGAAGAAAGGTTAAAACACTTGGGGCTCTTTAGCTTGGAGAAACAACGGCTGAGGGGTTACATGATCAAGATTTATAAGATTATGCATGAGACAGAGCAGGTTGAGAAAGAAGTACTTTTCTCCTTTTCTCACAATACAAGAATTTGTGGGCACTCAATGAAATTGCTAAGCAGTCGGGTTAGAACAGATCAAAGGAAGTACTTCTTCAGCCAAAGAGTGATTAACACATCGAATTCACTGCCACAGGTGGTGGTTGCGGCTACAAGCATGGACAACTTCAAGAGGGAATTAGATAAGCATATGGAGCAGAAGTCCATCAGTGGCTATTAGCCACAAGGTATAGATAGGAACTCTCAATCTGGGGCAAGTGCTGCTCTGTATTCTTGGTGCTTGGGGGGGGGGGCAGGAGTGGGAGGGCTTCTAGTGTCCTGACCCCAGTGCTGGACCTCCTGATGGCACCTGGTATTTTTGGCCACTGTGTGACAGAGTGTTGGACTAGATGGGCTTCTCTTATGTTCTTATGTTTTATTTATTGCGTTTTCTTTAAATATTTGTCTAAAAAATGTGTATCATCTTCTGCTCTATTAACACCATTATGTTTTCCTATTCTGAAATCACTAGGGCCACTACATTTATGCAATGTAAAAGCAGTACATGTGACATCATCAGAAATAATTTTGCAGTGGGACTCTCCAGTGAGTTCATGCAGTCCATCTTTTCATCATTACCTAGTTCACATTTTGGATACCAAAACAACAAACTGGGAAAGTTTTCCAGTAGAAAAATTTAATACTGCTGCTGTAATTAGAAATGTGAAACCATACCATCAGTATCAGATATACCTTCAGAGTGTTGCTGAAAAAGGTTCTTTAAGCTGCTTCGAGGATCCTGTACTAGTAATAACAGGTAAATAATTATTTTATCAATAATGTACATGGGGTGTATGTTAAGCAAGAGTCTTTGGCACCTGACATGTTTATTATAGCTAAATTTGGGTCCAGTAGCACCTTAGAGACCAACAAGATTTTCAGGATATAGGCTTTTGAGGGTCAGAGCTCTTTTTATGAGATACGAGTTGGAATGGTGATGTCTCCTTATATCCCAGTCAGGAGGTGGAAGCGTATTGCAAAAAGGAACTCAGGATGCAAAGATACAATGTGCATTGTGATCAGCTTGATTAATGCAGAGGGGAAATGCTTGGGGGCAGAAAATTAGCATCTATAGTGAGATAAGAATCCTGTGTCCCTATTCAGCTGGGGAGGGGTCCACTGTTCTGAATTTGTGAATGAACTCAAGTTCAGCAATCTCCCTTTGAAGCTTTTCGGTTTGAGAACTTCCACTCTTAGATCAGCAATCTAAACCTTGAACTGTTTTCCCTCTGGTTTTGAGTGTTGTGGTGTGATCTAAGTGTAGCAGTCCTCAAACAGAGAAGCTTGAAGGGGAGATGAACTTGAATTCATTCACAAGTTCAGAATAATGGATGTGTATTGTCTACCCCCAAACATTTTCCATCTGCTTTAATCAAGCTGATTACAAAGCTGATTACAATGCACATTTTATCTCTGCATCCGGAGTCCCTTCCCAGTTTCTGACTAGGATATAAAGACTGAAAGATCACCATTCCAACTTGTATCTGATGAAAGGAGTTTTGATTCCCAAGAACTCATACCCTGAAAATTTTGTTGGTCTCTAAGGCGCTACTAGACTCGAATCTAGCTTTTCTATTGGAGACCAAGACGGCTACCCTCTGAAACTGTTTATTATAGTTTAAGCTGCCATGGGCTGGAACCTACTTTGTCAGACACATGTAGAAGTTTATGCTAGATTTAAAACATATTATTCTTTAACATGCCAAGAGACTCCTATTTAATTTTTTGCACAGATGAACATGAATGTGAATATAGATATATATGTTTGTGTGTGTGTGCGCGTGTGTGTAAAATATATACGGAGTACTACTGGAACATAAAGGCCTAAATAAAAAACAGGACTATCATTCACATATCTCAAGAGTAACACCAGCCTCTGGCTACAATCCAGCATGCAGTTAAGCAAGCTTTTAGCCTCATTGAAATAAGCAACAAGCCCATAGCAGGGACCTGCCAGAAGGGTGACAACACACATGAACACATGTAGCTGCCTTATACTGAGTCACACCATTGGTCCATCAAGGTTAATATTCTCTACTCAGACTGGCAGTGGCTCTCCAGGATCTTAGGTGGTGATCTTTCAGATCCTGTTCTACCTGATTCTTTTGACCAAAGATGCCAGGGATTGAACCTATGACCTCCTGCAAGCCAAGCAGAAACTTTATCACTGAGCCATGGCCCTCCTCAAAAGGGAATAGGAGAAAAGGATTATGCAGATGTACCAGAGTGTCTTTGTGTGTGTGTGTGTGGGGGGGGGGAGAGAGACATGTACTGCCTGGCCTGCCTCCACTTGTTTCTCTTTGAAGATTTGATTCAGACCAAAAAGTCTATAGTCTGGTAGTCTGCTTGGCTGGTCCTATCCCCCAAGCCTGTTCCAATACCATGCAGTAAGCCCAAGGGGACAAGGCCATGGGCAGCAGTGCAGAAGAACCCACACAGTCTGCAATTACCCCATGCCCTCCTCACTTTTTCCCCTTTTCTACCTGTGGCAAAACAGGTAACCTTGCTTACAGTAGGGTGCTGGGTTTATGCTTCTGGGCAGGCTCAGGAAAATATGGGTTTGTTTCAAAGTACAGTATTTTTTGTTTGTTATATAACAAAAATAACTTCAGGGATAAACTAATTTTTGAGATGCTAGAAGCATGTCCAAATCATTACATAACTTACACAACCATTATTACAATTCTGTTATGAATGTTTTCAAAATAATTACATCTGTAAATTTATCGTCAGTGAATATATGTTCTTTTTGTCTGAAAGCAAAGTTTTTAAAGTAGAGTTATGAACAATTACAACTGTCTGATTATATCATATTTTTTTCTTTACTTAGCTGTTAGCCCTCCTACTGATTTATTAATCCATCCAGAAAACATTGGAGAGGACCATGTTACTATCTACTGGAAACTGCCACAAGAGGGCCAGGGATCCTACATTCAGGCAACATCATCCACAGTCATGGATAAAGCCATAATGATTTTAGTGAACAACACACAGAGATTTAAGATTGAACACCTCATTCCTGGAATGACTTATGAAATAGGTGTGGCCACAGTGACAAATGGAAATAGGAGTGATCTGAAGACCATTCAGTGCACTCTTAGTAAGAGGTTTTAAAATGGATTAGTACAATTTCCCTTGTTTAATGTTTAAAAGATGGGTCATGATTAAATAGTAACTATTTACTGTCTTTAATAAATTACAGTTGACAAAGTCATGAAGCCAATAGTAATTTTATCATTAGTTTCAATGCAAAAAGTAGAAGACAGAAGACTAATCCAAAGAAAGTACAGGAGGGCTGTACCTTTATAATCTTTGAGAACTGTTACTTGGTGCCTTTCCAGCCAAGGATTAGTTGTGACTTTAGGTGGGATGATGGAAAGCAAGGATTGATTGCATTGTATTCATTTCATAACGATGACACAATCTTCCAAATGGCTTTTCCAGTTGTTATTATTTACAGAATTTGTATACTGCTTTTCTACCTCCAAGGCAGATACTTTAAAACATACATGATAAAATTACATTTAAATACCATTAAAATCGACTTCCCTCCAAAACACACATCATTAAAACAATTGAAAAACAAGAGTTAAAAACAGTCAAAATACAAAAGTTATTGAGATAGCAAGAGAGCATGGGTGGGAGGATACTGTTGCAGTCATCCAGTTTGTGGGCTTCCTAAAGGCAACTGGTCTGTTACTGTGTGGACAGAATGCTGGACTAGATGGGTCTTTTGTCTGATCCAGCATGGTTGTTCTTCTGTCCATATACAATACAGTAGTTGCAGTACTGTATCATGCTCTCTGTGGGGGCTAACCTGAAGACAAGCTGGGAACTGCAGCTGGTTCAGTATGCAGCAGCTTTATTATTCTCAGGAGCTAGAAGAAGAAGGATTCTCAGAGTGGTTTACAAACTCCTTTCCCTTCCCCTCCCCACAACAGACACCCTGTGAGGTAGGTGGGGCAGAAACTGCTCTTTTTTCAAGAACACCTGTGCCAGAATTATGGCTTGCTCAAGATCATTCAGCCAGGTGCAAGTGGAGGAGTGGGGAATCAAACCTGGTTCTCCCAGATTAGAGTCCGTACACTTAACCACTACACCAAACTGGCTAGCCAAAGGAACACATCTTGCCTATATTACACATACTTTGGCTGCCAGGTTTTTTTCTAATTTCAATTCAAGGTGCTGGTTGTGACTTCTAAAGTCCTCCATGACCTAGGAATCTCATATTTGAAGGACTGTTTCTCCCCATAAGTCCTTTTGTGCTAATTATGATCCTGTCCTCTACCTGCCACCTTCTGGCTTAAGGTTACCCATCTAGTGACTACCAGTTGGTGAATTAGGCTTCATGCAATGGTGAAGAGGGGACTTTTAATGGGATTTGAGCTGCAGGGTTTATTCCTCAGGGAAGGTATTCTTGGGGCCTTATTTTACTATAGCATTGTAAGCTTGTCACAGCTCAGGTGGGGTGTCATCTGACGTGGCCACTACTCTGGTTCCAGGCTCCCTTGAGAAGGCCCAGAGTACCCTCCCAAGATCTTTAGATCTCCCTTTTGGCCAAATAATAGGCATGAGGACCAGGCAGAGTGAAACAAGGAAAAGGTTTATTTTATAGGAGGTCAAACAACAAGGTGCAGGATAATAACAGTAAGTGGGTGAAAAGAAATCAAATGCCCTAACGCGTCTAAATATATACTGTCCCTAGCTCACTATTCCAAGTGACACTTGACTACTCACCCTTCCCTCAGGATGAGGGTTTCTTCCTGCAGCAGCCTTCCTTCTGGCTCTGCCCTCTGGAAGAAAGAACAGCCTTTGCTCTGGCACCAGCCCTTTTGTTCCCCAGCCCTCTTCTTCCCTATTGGTCAATTTTGGCTCAGGGGCTTCTGGGAGTTGTAGGGCCAGCCTCACCTACTGCTAGCCAGGCTCCCTGGGCCTAGTAGGCCTCTGGTGGCACAGCCCAGATCATGACAAAGCTGTTGAGCCACAAGGGAAAGGCAGTGTATAAACATTTTAATTAATAAATACATACTGTAAAAATGTGGGAAAATGCAGATAATTCTTTCTAAATATGTATGAAATTTTGCAGAAGGGGTGGTATCAGACTGCAAGCAGTAAAGTATTCTAACACAGTCATAGTAGTTGAGAACTGTTGCAATTATGTGAGAGGGGGTGAGATCATCAGTAGCTGTGCAGTAGGGTTGCCAGCCTCCAGGTGGGGCCTGGGGATCTCCCGCTTTTACCACTGACCCTCAGCCGACAGAGATCAGCTCCCCTGGAGAAAATGGCTGCTTTGAAGGGTGGACTCTATAGCATTGTACTATGCTGAGGCCCCTCCCCTCCCCAAACCACACACTCTCCTGGCTCCACCCCCAAAGGCTCCAGGTATTTTCCAACTCAAACTTGGCAACCCTACTGTGCAGTCAGCTCAGCAATATGCAACAAGGAAGCTACAAAAATTTGATGTAAGAAATTCTACCAAATACCAGTCCTGTGGACATGAATTAATATTGCTGAAGTGTGGTGCATATATCAACCATTATCATTTCTACTTTGTAACAATAAAATGGGTTAGATTTGGGTACAGTGAAAAATTAATTCAGGTCTTCCAAAAGTATGGCCAGAGGAACAGATGGCTTATTCATCTGGTGCATAACTTAAATCTTTAAAGCATTAGCCCCTATAGCTAGTTCCTCTGAAGCGAATGGGCTCAGAAGAAACAGAGGATATGTTCCGTTCTTTATAAACAATCGTATATTCAGCATTCTGTTCCTAGTATCTGTCAGGTTTTATCACTACACTATTAGAAAATTTGGCCCACATTTACTAGTTTAATTTGCAGTTGTTTGTGGAATGCTATTTTGATTTGATTTTCTTGTCTTGTTATCAATCTAGAACCCAAACCAATACATATTGCCATCCCTTATGAAGTTCATAGTAATTCTGTGGTTTTATTTGTTCAAATGCCTACGGCTGGAGTGTTTGATGGTATATATATAAGGAGTAAGAGAGGTCCTAATGCATCATTGGCTTTATTGATGGATGGAAAAGTAACAATGAAAAATTTGATCCCAGGCACAGAATATGATTTCTTTGTTTCTACAACTAGTGGAAATATGTTAAGTTCTGTATACCACGTACCTGCTGTAAGAACATGTAAGTCCTTCATTTCAATGTGAAATCTTTGTTTTATTTTGTTTTGTTAAGCCATCATTTCTCCAGTCCAAATATGTATTTGGTATATGGATGTATATGTGTAACCAGTTTCTGATTAAATTATATTGTTCAGCTGTGGGTGGAAATTGGCATTTGTGATTTATTATTGTTTTATGCTTCTTAAAGGTTTAATAGTAACAGAATTTTTTGTTGTTAAGTCGCACAGTCGAGTCCGACTCTTTGCGACCCCATGGACCCAGATCATGCCAAGCCTTCCTGTCTTCCGTCGTCCTCTGAAGTTGGCTCAATTTCATGTTCGTTGCATCTATGACACTGTCTAACCATCTCATCCTTTGCCGTCCCCGTCTTCTTTGACCTTCAATCTTTCCCAGCATCAGGGTCTTCTCCAGTGAGTGCTCCCTTCTCACTTGGTGGCCAAAGTATTTAAGCTTCAGTTTCATTATCTGGCCAACAGTCAGGGTTGATTTCTTTTAGGATTGACTGATTTGTTCTTCTTGCAGTCCAAGGGACTCTCAAGAGTCTTCTCCAGCACCATAGTTCAAAAGAATCTATTCTTCGGCACTTGGCCTTCCTTATAGTCCAACTCTCGAAGCCATATATGACTACTGGGAATACCATTGCTTTGACCATGCAGACTTTTGTTGGCAGGGTGATGTCTCTACTTTTTATCATGCTGTTAAGGTTCGCCATCGCTTTTCTCCCAAGGAGCAGGTGTCTTTTAATTTCATGGCTGCAGTCACAGTCTGCGGTGATCTGGGATCCCAGGAAACTGAAGTCTGTCACTACTTCCACGACTTCCCCTTCTATTTGCCAAGGAGTGACGGGGTTGGATGCCATGATCTTAGTTTTTTTTTATGTTGAGCTTCAAGCCCACTTTTGCGCTCTCCTCTTTCACTCTGAGCACGAGGCTCTTTAGGTCCTCTTCACTTTCTGCCACTAGAGTGGTATCGTCTGTATATCTGAGGTTGTTGATCTTTTCCCCAGCAATCTTAATTCCCGCTTGTGATTCATCCAGGCCAGCATTTCTCCTGATGTACTCTGCATATAAATTAAATAAGCAAGGTGACAATATACATCCTTGTCGTACTCCTTTTCCTATGCTAAACCAATCAGTTGTTCCACATGCGATTCTAACTGTCGCTTCTTGACCCTTATACAGGTTTCTCAAGAGACATGTGAGGTGGTCTGGTACTCCCATCTCTTTAAGGACCTGCCATAGTTGGTTGTGATCCACACAGTCAAAAGCTTTAGCATAGTCAATGAAGCAGAAGTAGATGTTTTTCTGGTACTCTCTTGCTTTCTCCATAATCCAGCGAATGTTGGCAATTTGATCTCTAGTTCTTCTACCTCTTTGAAACCCAGCTTGTACTTCTGGCAGTTCTCTGTCCACGTACTGTTGAAGCCTAGCTTGTAGGATCTTGAGCATGACCTTGCTAGCGTGTGATAAGAGTGCAATTGTGCGATAGTTTGAACATTCCTTGGCATTGCCCTTCTTTGGGATTGGAATGTATACTGACCTTTTCCAATCCTGTGGCCACTGTTGCGTTTTCCAAATTTGCTGGCAAATTGATATAGTCTATAATTATCATAGCTTTTTTTTTGTTTGCCATGCTGTTTATTAATCTTGCATTAGTTTGAAATGGTAAGTACTGTATTTCATTATAAGTTACTTCCCTGCAGTAAGAGTGTGTATACTGGCAGCTTTATATGGTAGAACAATTTTGTTAGGTATTGGGGAAAATTTTGGGCAACATGAGCCTGCAACAAATGAGATAGGCTCTTCATCATTCAAGATCTGACTGCTGGTGTTTAATCAAAACAATTCACAAAACAGCTGCATGGAGTTTAAGGAAGTCAATAGGAATGGTATATCATTTGGTTTGAGGCATCTCATTCCTAAGCATTGATGTTGTAAATGTTACAGGTCATCTAAATAGGGACAGGCTACAACTTGACAATGAGTATATGGCATGAAATGCAATCATGTAGAGACGAATGGTTTGTAGGGGAAATGTGTACACCAAGAATGTTTTAAGAAAGTCCCAAGGTGCAGGTCTTTATATGAAACAGTAGAAGCTGGATAAAGAAAATAAGTTAAAAAGACATTTCCATCACATTTATTTGGTAAAATCTGAAGAGCAACAGAGATGAGATTTTTTTTGCCAGGGCTATTTTTGGGCAGGAACGCACAGGAACGGAGTTCCGGCTGGCTCCTGAGCTGGCCACGCCCAGCAGGAACTCATTAGCATAACAGGCCACACCCAACAGCAGAAACTCATTAGGATTGGCTACATTAGGGGTGTGTGGCCTAACATGCAAAGGAGTTTCTGCTCCAAAAAAAGCCCTGGGTTTTGCAAACAAACAAGGTAAACAGAATAAGAAGCAAAAGGTGGGTGTGGCTGCATGACCACACTTCTGGTAACATGGGGGTGTGGCCTAATATGCTAATGAGCTGTGCTGTCAAGGTGTGGCCTAATATGCTAATGGATTTTTTGTTTGGGTGTGGCCTCTTATGCTAATGAGTTCCTGCTGGGCTTTTTCTACAAAAAAGCCCTGTTTTTTGCAATGTGTTTATCAACAGATTCTTGTGTAAAACATATAGGTTAGATTAATCCTCAGCCTAAATATCAGTCTTGTTTTTGAGAAGATTAACAGATTGTCTAGTATTTCAGCTGCCCTTGGGTTAGTCTCTGAAAAATATTGTGGCGCCTAGAAGAATACAAAGAGGGCAACTCTTTTGTAAGGTATTGCAAGAAGTGTTTTTATTTCCCTTTGGAAATAAAAAATTCTAAGGCTTTTTATTGAAAAAGTTGAAAATAGAAGATAATACATAAATGTAAGTAAACCTAGTGTTAGGGTTAATAGAAGCGATGAGAGGTCTTTGCTAGTGTATCTGGATAGTGGCAGAGATCCAAAGGGTGGAGACATTAATAGATTTAAACCTGTTCACTTGCCATGAAAAAGGCAATATATAATGTACATGCTTCACATATCTTTGTAGGTCTTGCAGTTCCACCAAATGTACGTGAAGGCAGAGTTACAGATACTTATATCGGGATTACTTGGGATCAGGCAGATGGAAACTTTCAGCACTATGAAGTGTCATGCACAAACTGTACAGGTACTTCAATGGTATGTTTAAAAACAACAATTCTATATAAAAAATAAAAAGATTTCTGTCAATTTACTTATAGCAAATTTTAAAGGCTGTTAACCCTCATAATAGTTTTATTCTTGTTTAGCTATTTTGGTGCATTTCCTTCCACTGTATATGTTTTATTTATATATTTAAAACATTTTTATACCACCTTTCTACCTGATCAGGGTCCCCAAGGGGGTTCCCCTAAAAATACTAAACATTTACACAATTAAAAACAACATTTAAAATTCTAAAGTAATTCAATAAACACACATAAACAAACAACACTAGAAAGGAGGGCCAGTGACTGTTATTGTGGGGCATGCCAAATGAAACAAAAAAAAAGTCTTCACACACTGGCAGAAGACACCAATAGAGGGAGACAGACAAATCTCCCTGGGGAGAGAGTTCCTACGTTTTGAGAAAGCCCTTTCTTGAGCTGCTACCTGTCTAGCTTCAGATGATGAGAGCAACCAAAACAGGGCCTCTGAGGATGACTGGAGTGAATGGGTAGGTTCATGTGGGGAAAGTTGGGCTTTAAGGTACGTGGGTCCCAGGCTGTACAGGGCTTTAAAGGTCTATACTAGCACCTTGAATTGCACCCAGAAGCCAAAGAAAGCCAATGTAGATAGAACAAGACTGGAGTGATTTGGTCCCCGTGACACACTCCAGTCAGTTCTCTGGCTGCCATCATTCTGTACTAGCTGCAGCTTCCAGACATTCTTCAAGGGCAGCCATACATAGAGTGCACTGCAGTAATCTAATCTAGATGTTACCAAGGCATGCATCACTGTGGCAAGAACTTTTCTTCCCAGGAAGCACCACAGTTGGCTCACCAGCCAAAGCTAGTAAAAGGCAATGCTGCCACCAGTTTATCCAACAGGAAACCCGGGTCCAGGAACACTCCCAAGCCACAAACCTGTTCTTTTAGTATAGTGCAACCCCATCAAGAAGAGAGGATAACCCATTTTCTGCATCAGGCCTTCCTCCCACCAGTAGCACTTCTGTTTCATCGGGATATAAGTTTCAGCTTGTTATGGATGCATTCAGATGAAACCCCTTATGACTTCATAGAAGGTCACAGAGAGGGGCAAAAGAAAAATGGATACCTATTTTGTGCTCTTTGAGATGTGCCTGCACATATCTTGACATGTGGTCTAGGAAAATTAGGACTCTCTGTAGGATGAAGTCACAGCAATAATTGCATCTGATGGGATGCCCATCACAGTTTGAAACCACCAGGTGATACATATGCACAGAATGAAGTTTCAGCATGTGTTGGTTGCAGAAATTGTACCTTCAAAGCTGCCATAACAGACACAATCCCTATTTGATCTGTAGGTACAAAAAGTCTCAAAAGAAATGGCAGAATTTTCTAATTTAATCCCTGGCATGCTATATAACTGTACAGTTAAAACTGAAAAAGAAGGCTACAAAGACAGTCTTCCTGTAAGGATACAAACAGAAACTGGTAAGAGATGGATTTTAAAACATTACTGTATGAAAAAAAATTGCCTAGCAAACTTGTATTTGTTTCAAATATTAGAACTGTACATTGAACATATTCCTGTGCCACAACTTTCATTATCCTTATACTCTACAGAGAACTGATTCTTAAAAAATTTGCTTCTTTGTGGTAGGCTAGATGGAACGGAGGCAAGGTAAAGCAGTCTAAGGATTTTGATTGCAACAGTAATTGCCCTCCAAGTGCTTATCTGTTGTCTTACATTAGGCGACTGATAAACTTGGTTTCATTCTGTGAAAGCTAGTGTTATAAGAATAATAGAAGTTTCTAGGGCGTCACTAGCCTCAAACTGTTCTTTCAGGAAACTTAGGACAGATTTCTTTTGCTCTAGAACTAGTCTTCCCTAAGAAGATTCCACAAGACAGAAGGAATTCTCTTTGTATATCATACGTGAGATGTCTGGCTGAAGGCTTTTGGTTCCTTTTTGGTTTCATAGGCTGTATTGCCCTTATTCTATAGTCCATTTTATTCATGTTTCATCATTTTTCTTCTCCATCATTATACTTGTGATTACACGATTTTCATGCAGTGGTGTATACATACCTTCCTCTTTCTTTTGTCATCTTCATTTGCTCTGTGTTCTGCTCGTCCAGCCCTTTAGGGCAACTAGTTAGCCACCAGCGTTCCCTCTAAGCTGAGAGAGTGTGAGCTAGCTCACAGTTTTTAAGCCTCCAGCTCACATATTTTAGCCCTAGCTCAGGAAGGAGGGCTCCAGAGCAAAGTAATTTATGCAGTAGCCAAATCGCATGCTCACAAGTTTAATGCCAGTAGCTCACAAAGTAGAATTTTTGCACACAAGACTCCACAGCTTAGAGGAAGCATTGTTAGCCACTGTGTAAAATTAGACCAGATTTACCACTTGTCTGATCCAGCAGACTCTTCTTATGTTCTTATTTTTTGTACATTAGTATTAAATGTAGTGGAGAGATTACTCTTTTCTTAATTAATTAGAGGAATTCCAGTGCTGTTTGAAGTCCCATGAACATTGTAGAGAAGCTTAAGAAAATATAGGAAAAGAAGAAGAGATTGGATTTATACCCCACCCTTCACTACCCGAAGGCGTCCCAGAGTGGCTTACAATCTCCTTTCCCTTATCCTCCCCACAACAAACACCCTATGAGGTAGGTGGGACTGAGAGAGCTCTTTTGAGAACTGCTCATGAGAGAACAGCTCTGAAAGAACTTGTAACTGACCCAAGGTCACCCCAGCAGTTGCATGTGGAGTAGTGGGGAATCAAACTTGGTTCTCCCAGATTAGAGTCCGTGCTCCTAACCACTACACCTAAACAGCTGCCTTCATTTATTTTTGTAATAAGATAATCTATATGAAGGAAACTATGTATACTATTTTGTGGGTAGATGTCTGAAGGCTAGATTATGGACTAGTCAGCTGATGCAGTAGTGGCTGCTAATTCCACATGCAATGAGAAGGATGTTTGGAACATGCTACATAAATAATGATATAGAGGCTGTTTTGATGTGAAGATTATTTCAGTGCAATGGCATGCAAGACAGAAAGGTTCCCAAAGGGTATGTAGTGCACTCATATCTGATAACTCTCACTACAACATATAATTATTAAAGAGCATGCTGTTATGCAACTGTTAAAGCAACAGAGCCTATTTCCACTAATTGTGTATTGTTCAATTTTGATACTTTTTATTAGTATTCAGTTTCTCTGGTAACATAACTGTAAATTTAGAACAGACCTTAATTGTTAATTTTAAATACTGTATTCTTTGTTGGCAGTGCCAAGCTCAGTTAAATATATGAATGTTACAAAAGGCTCTATGTCAATAACTGTCAACTGGCCACCAGCATTAGGTATATTTGATGGGTACATCATTTCACTGGTTACCAAAAACTTCAACAAAAAAGAAAGATTATCTTCTGATATAAGGTACTGTATGAAAATTCTGCATTACTCCTGAAGTACAGCTGCATATCAGAGAGTTGCTTTGAGCTTCCTATAACTGCCTAGCCCTTTTTGTTGCATAGATATCCCATATCTATATGTTTTATAAAAATTTAAAAATCTAGAGATGCTTTGCTGTAATGTTGCAAATTTGAAAAAAAAAACCTTATTCTAATAAGGAAATTATTCAAGAATTATAGTTGAAAAGCTAAACAGGTGTAGAAATAGACCCTAATGAAAAATCTTTCTGCCAGCTATTCTTTTGGAGAACTTTATCTGCAGTTTCAGTGATTTCAGTTATGACAAAATCTGTATGCTATTATATTCCTATGGTATATTGTTGTAAAGTACTGTATATACTTTCCTCATAGTATATATATTGTACTTAGTTTGGCAAGTACATATATTATTTGTTTACCAAGAAATGTTTGGACCCTGCTACAGAGAGAGGCAGGGAGGGGAAGAGGGAGAGAGGCGGAAAGAGAGGGAGAGAGGGAGACGGAGAGGGAGGGAGGGAGGGGGGGGGGGGAGAGAGAGAGAATGAGAATGTATTCAGTTTTGCTAATGGAAGATGCTCACAAAACATAATTTTCCTAGTTTCTTGCTTTCCATAGAAGTCCTCTACATACCCTGAAAATCCTCTGGTGAAGATTAGGAGACTTTTTGTGGATAAAGTGCCATGTATCACTGGGGTGAGTTAGTGCACTGGTGCACCGGTCTGCACTGAGATGGAACTGGGCAAAATGGCCTACTCTAACTGTTGTTTGAGTACAGTCGTATTTATGCTAGAGCAAAAGAGGGCGATTGTTCTCAATTCTTTCTCCTCATGCAGCCCCATGATGTATGGCACTGATTATCACCAGTGTTAGTTACGTCCAGTCTTGATGCACTCTACATGGGGTTGTCATTAAAGACTGTATAGAAATTTCAGCTGGTCCAAAACACAACAACCAGATTAACGGCCAAAAGTAACTGTTGGGAAGGCAATTTTCTACAATTTGTTTTCAGGTGCCTTTAAATTACTGGTGGTAGAGAGCCCGGGAGACTGTATACCTCTAAATGTAGGTTGATAGGGGGTCAGCAGTAGGGGAAAGCTTGGGCCTCTGAGTTCCTACTGTGAGATTTCCAAAGTATCTGGTTGGCCACTGTGGCAAGCAGTGACTTCTGTGGATTTAGAAGGGTGTAACTGTTTAGAATTGCCCTGCAAATGGACCATTGGTTTCATATGACAGTGTTCTTTTTGTGGGACCGGGATATCTGAAGGGCCAGTTACTCCTATATGATTAAGATCTTCTCCTCAGAACCTTCTAGATATGACCTACTCTTCAAAATTGGCAGGTGAAGACTTTTTCTATGGTAGCAATCTGGTTGAATTGAGAATAAGCAACAAATAGGATAATATTGATTAATTTTTATAGCTCTCCATATAGCCTTAACATATTTGTTTATCTCTTCAAGAAGTTGTTTTTTCCCCCCTTCTTATACAGAACATTCAAATTTGATGGTCTTTCATCTGGAACAGAGTACTTTATTCAAATTGTTACTAGCAATAGATTAAAAAGAAGCTACCCTGTTTCCCTGAGAATAAACACTTGTAAGTTTATGCTTTATATATGGGTTTTTAAGCACTGCTATTTTGGGGGGGACGACTGACAGAGTAATCTAATGCAGTGTAGGAATGCAAGCACTGCACCTACATAGACCTGCTAATTTACTGTGGCCTATTATGCATGGGTGTTTTCCCTAGCTTTCACTGTGCATGTCCATTGGATTTTCTTTGTCATTCTGTATTGATTTTCCTCCCTTCAGTGCTCAGTTCACTTTCTGGTCACTGTTTCCCCGAGTTTTCTGAAAATGCTTTTGTGCTGATTTCCAGGGAGGGAAAGTGGTAGTGCCTCCACACCTGGAATCCGTGGCTCAGATTCTGGAATTTGACTCATGCTAGCAGTGGTTCCTGCTGTGCTGACGCAAGGAATGAGGAGGCATGGTGTTTAGCGTTGGATCTGTAGTATGGATGTGGAAGATTAATGCTGACTGGCTAAGGAAAGATGATTATGAGAGAGGTTGATTGAATGGGTGTGATTGCCAGGTTAAAATGGAAGAGATAGGTTAATATAGCTGAAATTTTTTAGTAACTGCTTCCAGGACGGTGGGTTTCCTTGTAATTGTATTGTATTCTTATGAATTTTCTGGCAGCTTAGTTAGTTATATATTGTACCTTAGAGAACTATTCTGGGAATGGTTAATATAGCTGAATTTTTTTAGTAACTGCTTTCAGATTCTTGGTCTTACACCACTTGCGGACCAAGGGGTGGGGGGTGAGGGAGTGACGATGTATATTCGGGAGGCTTACTCCTTGAGGGCACTCCCCCCGATGGAGATCACGGGCATGGAGTGTGTTGGCCTCATGCTGGGGACCGTGGAGAGTTTGGTGATCTGGCTAGTGTACCGACCGCCTAACGCACCGGCCAGTAACCTGCTGTCCATGTTGGAGGTTGTATCAGTCTGGGTGCTGGAGCACCCTAGGCTTTTGGTCTTGGGTGACTTCAATGTTCATGCCAAGATCACCCCCAAAGAACTGACTGTTACCATCATGAGATTTATTCTGGGACCATCATGTTTTCATAGAGCACTTTACTTTTATTTGTGTTATCTAATGGTTTTATTGCTTTTATTATGTTTTACGTGGGCTCTGACCCTTGTAAGCTGCCCTGAGCCCGCTCGCGGGGAGGGCGTGGTAAAAATGTAATAAATAAATAAATAAATAAATAGTTTCACTTCCATGCTGAAGGTAAATTAAAAAGTGCACAGATTTCCTCAGATTTCCCCCTGCCCTTTTGCTGCCCTTGGAAGGTCACTCTCCACCCACATTGATCCCATATTCCCATTCTGCACCTTCCACCATCCTCCCCCCTTCATTGGTGTACGAACTCCATTTCCCCCTCATTTAATTTTGTTTTTTTTTACAAGTAGCATGAGTCTAGCGATAGGAGACTATTTGTAGTCTTGGATTGCTGAATAAAAAAACCAAAATGGTGGGGGAAAGTTTAAAAGGAGCTCCACAAGTTTTAGCTCCCTGCTGGTATTGACTTGAAAGGGGGATTGGAGAGGAGACAAATGGCAGTGCCCCCAGTGCAAAAAAAAAAAAAAGGGAGGGGATTTCAGTGCTGCATGCAAACAAAATAAAGGGGGGAATTGTCAGCACAGAATGAAATTGACATGAGATGTAAAGAAAGAGAGAGACTGGGATGGGAAGCCTTACGCTTTGAAAACATTTTTCCCTTTAATACTTTAGTGAACAATTTTTTTTGGGGGGGGACCATTTTGAAAGGCTCTGGAATCCTTACATTAAAATGGTGGCTGAGCCACATGGACCTTCTGCGAACTGCAGAACTTAAGAATCGCTTGGGATTGATCCATTTGGTGGAAGAGTGCAATCTGCACAAGACAGGCTTTAAAGAACTGCCAAGATCACGACCAGTATGCAAGATCAAATTATAGAATCATAAAGAGAAAATGACACAAATTTGCAAGGAAGGGCATGAAATTACTATGCAGCTGTGCTAGGGCATCGGCAAAAATACACCCCAATTTTTTTCAATTTAGTGGCACAGGACTAAAAAAGCTCTCCAGAGCTTCTGCCAGAGGACTCCTCCCCCATACAAATTGCAGCCCTGTGCAAAGCATGGTGGAGTTGCAGCTGACTTTGCACAGGCATGCACATGCACACACACAAACACACACACACACACACATGTTGCCAATGATCACAGCTTGCAATGTCAATGTCAGTGGGTTCTACCATGCATTCTTTACACTCAACATGTTCCCCTATATTATGAGATTGTGTGACTCTTTTCCATTTTTCACAGTGGCTGATAAGACGGCAGAGAATTCCCTAGTGCAGAGGTCTACAGTATGGAAAACGGGCTTCACAGATGCTTGTCAGTTAAAAAAAAAAAGTCTTTTCAATTTCAGTGTCAGGTTTTCCCCCTTTGCCTGCATGCCTTTCATTCAACAAACTAATGCTAAAATGTATGTGCAAAACCTGAACCACGAGGATTTAAATGGAAGGAGCTTGCTGGATGCTACTGTAATACGGCAATTGTGTAATTTTTTTAAAAAAATTGCCCCCCCCCTACATGTCACTAAGTGACTTCCACCCCAATTTAGAAAACTGTAATTTTTGAATTGTAGCTGCAGAATAAATACACCAGAGGAAAAAGAATGGTGAATAAGGCAGGCATAGAATATAAAGTCCAGATTAAAGGTTTACTGCTCTGAAAATCTGCGGTACGATGTGCATGTGTAATGGGCCTTTGTCCCCCTGTTCTACCTGCACAAATAGGTACAGGAGGGATTCTACAGGATTCTGTTGATTGAGAAACCTTCATTTCCAGGGTTTGCTTCACAATGGACTGAATCATGCCCTGAGTCTTGTGAATATAAATATAAATTAACATTTACCAGTTTACACAATTTTATCCAATATGTGTGAGCAATTAAGCTTATAAGGCTCATGAGATAGGAACCTTGGAGAAACAGAAGTTCCATGAAAAGGGATGTAATTGATTGGATAACTCAGCATAAAAGTAAAAGGAAGGGCACCAGAGGAGCAGTATTTCCTGGCACAGCCATGACACATACCAGAAGTAGAATGGGAAAAAGTCAAGGAGCAATGACATGTAATCTAGCAGTTGTCCACACCTTCTTACAAAGAGCTGTCTTACACTTATAGAAATGTGTCTAGTGATCTGTTATGTCGTTCTAAAATTTTAGTTGAGGCAATTATTTTTATTTTATCAATCTCCTTTGAATTACACAAGACGAAAGACAGAAATAAATAAGGATTCAGGTGGGTAGCCATGTTGATCTGAAGCAACAGAACAAAGTTTTAGTCCAGTGGCACCTTTAAGACCAACAAAGTTTGTTTCTGGGTATAAGCTTTTGTGTGCATGGACACTTCTTCAGATACATTGAAATAGACTTTGCCAACCATTATATATAGGTGGGGGGGGGGTTAGTTGCCAGAAAGGGGTAATTGGAGTTAAGATGCATAAGTAACTGAGTGATAGGTATAGCTAATATTGGATTAAAGCTGTTGGTATGTTTTATAATGTTTTCTGTTAATAAGCCATGTGTATATTTTACACTAAAAATATTTATGTACCACTTTTATACCCTGCCTTTCTCCCTAATGTGGACCCAAAGTAACCTACATCAATCGCTTCTCTATTTTATCCTCACAACAACAGTGTGAGGTAGGTTAGGCTGAGAGTATGTGACTGGACCAAAGTCACCCAAGTAGGCTTCCATGGCATTTGATCCTGGGTATCCCAGATCCTATTCCAGCACTTTAACCACCTTACCAAACTGGCTGTCTCTTAAAAATATATATATATATAAAAATTTAATTTAAAAGAATGGATGCGTTGTATCATATTCTTTCAAAGTAAAAGGGAAAAAAACCTTTCTAAATTCAGAGCATGTATGACATGTATCTGACAATGTGATTTGGGTTACAAAACTTTGTTGTTGTTCAGTCGCACAGTCGAGTCCGACTCTTCATGACCCCATGGACCACATCATGCCAGGCCCTCCTGTCTCCCGTCATGCTCTGGACTTTGCTTAATTTCATGTTTGTTGCATGGGTAACACTGTCTAACCATCTCATCCTTTGCCGTCCTCTTTTTCTTTAACCTTCAATCTTTCCCAGCATCAGGGTCTTCTCCAGTGAGTGCTCCCTTCTCATGTGTTGGCCAAAGTATTTGAGCTTCAGCTTCAGTATCTGGCCTTCCAGGGAACAGTCAGGGTTGATTTCTTTTAGGGCTGATTCGATCTACTTGCAGTCCAAGGGACTCTCAAGAGTCTTCTCCAGCACCATAGTTCAAAAGAATCTATTCTTCGGCACTCAGCCTTCCTTATAGTCCAACTCTCACAGCTATACATTACTACTGGGAATACCATTGCTTTGACCATACGGACTTTTGTTGGCAGGGTGATGTCTCTATTTTTTTTATGCTGTCTAAGTTTGCCATCGCTTTAGGCCACAATAAATTAATTTTTCTTTAAGATGTGCTTAAATTAGTCTTTTAAAATAAAATATAAATCCTATTTTATTGTTCTCCAAATGTATATTCTTTCAGCTTGAACTTTTTAAAAACTATGGCGTTAAATGTAAATATGTTTGCTTTCAGATCCAGATCCCCCATCAGATTTACAAGCCTTTGGAGTAGAAGAAAGCACAGTTTATTTGATGTGGAAATTGCCAGGTGGAGGCTTTGATAATTTTGAGGTAAGAAAATATAACATCAGTAATTGTTAGTGATTTCACTTATTCTAGATGTCAGTAACATAAGTTAAAAATCATAGAGGGAAATCCGAATAAAAGAAAGAAACAAAAACAGCATAAAGGTAGTTACTAGGGATGGGCACAGACCCAAACCCGAGCCAAAGTCTGGGTCTGATTTTGCCCAGTTTTAGGTTTGCGAGCTGAGGTTTGGGGAAGGCACTTTTCCCCAAACACTTACTGAGCTTTGGCTCGACGTGTGCACACCACTTCCGGATGGCATTGGGCTATGCCCCCGTCATGCCCACATCATCTGGAACTGATGCAAGTGTGTCACAATATGCTTGCATCACTTTTGGGTAACATTGGTGTGCTGGAGGTGGGGCCTGACAACACCCAGAAGTGACATGAGCACATCAGGGGGCCGACATGTTTGCGTCACCTCTGGATGATGTGGGCATACCAGGGGCAGGGCCCTGAAGCCACTTGAACCGGCTCAGTTTGGGCAGCTTTTTGCTTTGGGGTTTGGTTCAGGACCAACTGGTTTGTGAGCCCTGGATTGAACTGGGCTTTCCTGGTCTGTGCCCATCCCTAGTAGTTACTCCGCTCCATGAAACTGATGTCATTCATTTGCTCTGTATTCCCCTGAACAATGAGGATGCTGCTGGGATGGGGCATATCAAGTGGCACCTCGTATGAATGCACTATTTTTATATTTGGAAAGCATGTCACCAAACAGATTATAACAGTATTTTCACCTGACAGTTTTCCAGTCTAATTAGGTGTGGTGAGTGGGAAGTCTGAGCCTGCATTCTCGGTCACCTGACAGGTGATCAATGTGACCAGCTGACAGTGTCAGGGAGAATACTGTGTAAGAACAACATGGGATGCACTTGTTGATATCCTAGTATCTATGCTCAGATACTGCAGATAGAAACACATATGGGAAAAATTTTCCTGAGCATCTCAATTGTGCCGGACTTGCAATAAAGGATTGTGAATATTGTCAATTTCCAAATATTTTTTAAAAATAGGGATGCACTTCCAACTCCTGATTTTAGAACATTGTTGAATGGCATGAATACTGGTGGTCCCTTAAGAAAATTACTTAAATTAGTAGCTTTATTAAGCCCTGCTTTTTTTGCTGATTAAGAAAAAATGTCCATCATAAATTAATTTTGTCATGTTTCCTGGAACATTTTATGCAAGTTAAATTTATTTTTTAAAACTGATTATATGCAGATATCTCTCTTGAAATTGTTTGTATTTGGTAAAGAAACTGTTTAAATATTATGGAAAAAATATCATCTAATATTAATCCTAATGACATAGTGTTATTGTCTGATGTACTGTGGAGCAGGTAGGCATGCTAGGCTGTTTTCCTTCTGAATAAATAAGATTATACATAAAATATTAATGAGGAAGTCTTTGGCAGAGTGGTTGCTTAGCAAAGTGCACCTGTGCAAATGGGATTATTTTACCAATCATTTAAAATTAATCATCACAGCTCATCTAATTTCCATTGCATGCATATGTGAAGACAATACTAAAATTCCTTTAAAATTGTTTTTAATAACCCTTTTCAATATTCAGTGCATCTTTTTGTTTAATATTTTGCAATTAGCTATCATTTGTAGGAATAATTATTCTACCCCAATGAAAGGTCGGACACTCTGTTTGTGTAGACAGGACCATTCTCTCCAGAAATCTTTTAGCTGTAAGAGAGTGATTTTACTTGGTTTGGTGTTCTTATCAGTTTTGGTTGCTCATCATTGGACTGAGGTAGCCAACCTGAAGATTTTGGGCTAGATCCAGCTACCTGTTCAGTCAATGAACAAGGAATGGCTACCCAAAAAAAAAAAAAAAAAAAGGAATCTGCATGGATAAAAGTCATGTGGGATGGGGGTTGTGGTATTGAAGTACATTCAAGTGAATAAGATGGATGGATCCAATCCATGACATTTCCCAGCTTCTTGTCCAGTATTGCAATTGTTTTTCTCTAGGCCAGATTACTCAAATATCATCCAAACAAACATATGTGAGGAAAATCAGTTTGAGTTCCCCAAACATAGTATTGATTTAAAAAATAGATGCAGTATCACTGTGGCTCAGTGGCAGAGCCTCTGCTTTGCATGCAGAAGGTCTCAGGTTCAGTCCCCAGCATCTCTAGTTAAGAAGACCAGGCAGTAGGTGATGTGGAAGAGCTCTACCTGATAACCTGGAGATCCACTGCCACTGCATATTTTTCAATAAAAATGTGTGTGTTCATGTCTTGTGGCTCTCAAACATCTGATGTTTATTCTATGTGGCTCTTACATTAAGCAAGTTTGGCCACCCCAGTCCTAGATACTGTTACACAAACTTTTGTTGATGTTTTTAGAATTGACAATGTAGAAGATTTTTTTTTCCATTCTGCATAATAGTGCTTTGGCTGTGTTTGAATGAGTCTTCTTACTTATGTTATCACTCTATCCTTTTTACCATTTTCTCCTTACTGCCTTTATTATAGACTAGCAGTAAAGCCCGTTGTGAAAGCAATACAACGGGATCTAGAAAGAGGCTCTGGGGCAGTGCTCTGGCTTTGGGCAAACAGTGTCAATTTGCTGTGGTGACCTCAGCAGGGTATAATGACAGAGTCCACTGTTTTCTCCAGAGGAAATGATCTCTGCTACCTGAAGAGCAGTTGTAATTGTGAGTAATCTGTAGCCCTCACCTGGAGATTGGCAACAATTGTTACCCAGGACAAAATGGCTGGTTTGGAGGGTGGAGTCTATGGCATTCTACCTGTCTGAGGTCCCACCCCTCTGCAAACCCCACCCTCTCCAGGCTCCACCCCTCAAATCCCCAGGAATTTGTCAGCATGTAGTTGGCAACCCCATCTCCTTCCCAGCTAGCCACCAACCTACCATTATCTGCCCCTTTGACTTCAGCTGACTTCTGCCCTCCCTTCTGCAGAACAGTTGTAATACTGAGTGCTCTCCAGCCCTCACCTGGAGATTGGCAACAATGGTTCCCTATGTGGGACTGACTGGTTTGGAGGGTGGAGTCTATGGCAGTGTACCTGTCTGAGGTCCCACCCCTCCTCAAACCTCACCCTCTTCAGGCTCCATCCCTCAAGTCTCCAGGAATTTCCCATCTGGAGTTGGCAACCCTATCAGGACTGGCCCCAATGTGTTTTCTCCCAAAGGCCAAAGTAGGTGACAGGACCAAGCTTAGTTGCCTACCAACAGGCACTGAGGGGAATGTAGGGTTGCCAGCTCTAAGGAGGGAAATACCTGGAGGTTTGGGGGGTGGATTCTGTAGAGGGCCGGGCGACGGAGGCATCGGCCTTCTGTCGCCCGCCTTGCCCCCCCAATCTCGGCCCGGGCGACCGCGGCTCCCGCCAGCG